>NC_081568.1:118077801-118164109 GCF_022355385.1 Mustela nigripes
GGGGGGGGTCAGCACCCCTAACATCCACATTGTTCAAGGGTCAACTGTGTATTAGTTCCATTCTCCTTATCTACTGCCACCCTCTCAATAACCTCACTACTTTCTTTTTCTATTTCTAATCCACATGGTTACTACAAACTTTCTTTACACATTTACAATCCTTAATCTCGCCTTCCTTAATCTCTCAAGTAGTAACCTTCTTGCTAGTGTTCTTCAAAAGATGGCTATCATCACACACAAGTACCTCTATCAATTACGTTAAAAAGTTACCTTATAAGGTCGTGAAGAGTTACATGTGGATTGTTGGCTGCATGGGGGGGGGTCAGCACCCCTAACATCCACATTGTTCAAGGGTCAACTGTGTATTAGTTCCATTCTCCTTATCTACTGCCACCCTCTCAATAACCTCACTACTTTCTTTTTCTATTTCTAATCCACATGGTTACTACAAACTTTCTTTACACATTTACAATCCTTAATCTCGCCTTCCTTAATCTCTCAAGTAGTAACCTTCTTGCTAGTGTTCTTCAAAAGATGGCTATCATCACACACAAGTACCTCTTTCAATTACGTGAAAAACATTCCAGATCAGATCCTGTAAAAGAGACCGCTCCAGCCTCTGAACCAATGGAACATTAGTTGAACTATTCAATTTAAACTTAATCGATATTTTTTACCATGTTCTATCGATATGCCCTGTCTCTCAAGTCAATAAAACCCTAAACAAATGTACTGTATATTTGGAGTTCCTTACATGTTCAACACTAGCGTAATATGTACTCAATAAATGGCTGATTGTCCAGCTTCCAAAGCCTACTTTAAACATTCAGCTTCCCCACTGCCAAAAGGTAGCAATTCTCAATTTGCTAAAGTGAGATAGGAAGACTCTCTTTTTGAATATCAGCTCATACAACTTTTTTTCACTGTCCCCCACTACTTTCCAGTTTACATGTTTGCCTCTCTTATTCAGCCTGTTCACAGTACTTCTATCTACTCAAATGGTACATATAACTGAAAGCCAAATTCAAGCGTCAAGCATAATGCCTTCTCAGATGAATCTACCTAGTCTGAACTTCTAACACTTTCAATTTAAACCAACATTTCCAAAAAGCATTCCAAGAAACAATAACATGCTTAAAGGTATTAACACACCATCTAGTAATTTTGTGAATATTTCACATTATATATCTCACTCTCTTCTAAAGTCATTCTAAATGTATATGAGCACTCTAAAAGCTCTGAGGAGTCCTAAAGATCCAAAGATAGTTTAACCTAGCATTTCTAAAACTTATGTTACTATGGAATATTTATGTTAATGAATGGCAATTAATATTTTGAAGCCACATCAGTATTTTCCAAAGTATAATTTGGGATGTTCTGATTTTCTTTTTGGATGTTTGGCATTTAGCTATATTTTTAATGTCTTTTATACTGTTATTAAATTTACAGGGGTGTGAGTGTGTTTGTTTCCCACAACTACACTGGAAGTTCCTTAGGAGCAAAGACTACTTCTATTTTTCTCTTTTATTTCCTGCAGTGTCTAGTACATTGCAGATAATCAACAAATATTCACAGAATCACAGCTGGTAAAGACAACACTGAATTTCTTCCACATAGTAACTAACTTCACATTTAGCCTCCCTCTCCTAAAGCAGAATATAGTGCTGCGGGTATACTGGACATTAAAAGAATTACAAAGAATCAAAATCTATCCCATGACCTTTTAGTTGAAGATCTTTCTAAACTTCAGTTAAGTATCTCACAAAAGCAAGCAATCTCTAACATACAAATCTTTGACTGATGATTTAAATGTACATGTAATAAAGTGCCTACCCTCAATGCAACACATACATAGGCATGAACAAACATAAAGATACACACAAACACACCTCAAAAGTACCTTTTCAGATAATGATTAGCAAAAACGTTTTATGTCCAGAAAAGAGTGACAAAAATAATGAAGTAACCTGCAATTATATAATTAACAAAGAAAATTGGGAAAGCCTTGGGAGGGGGAAAAAAACTGGAGAAGGAGGAGGCGAAAAGGGTTGTTGAAAAGGGGAGATTACTCGCATAAAAATAAAGAGAAAGGGAACAAAGAATGATTAAAAGTAGAGGGAGACAGACCTCAGCTCAAAATAAGAACTTTTAATAATTAGGCATGGCAGATGTGGAATGGGCTACTCAAAGGAAGTACATGCCCATCACTAGAGATTAAAAAGCACAGACTGGACCATTCACTTGGGAGGAATGTTGTAGGACAAACTGAATGTCAGATGGGTAGTAGGACAGGAAGCCCCTTAGATTCTTCCAGTGCTATCTCTGGGTCTTAAAATACCCATCTTCCTCCAAATCACTGCAGCACCTGCTTGCACTGACATGCCAAAGAGAAAGAGAGGGAGGGAAAGATGTGTTCCTGTCCTTCTGACTAGGAACTGAGAATACAAGACCTGTGAAAACGAAGCCAAAGAGAGTAAACATAGTTCACAGAAATAGTAGCAACACCACAGATAAAGTTGGACATATATCTTCACAAATCTAAAAGTCATCTAACAATGTTTCTATGGTGAAATGATTTCCACACTCCAAATTAACTGAAATTTTTGAATCATAACCTGATCATGACGTAGCTTACCTACATTATCTACTATGCTATAAGGCTGCAATGCCAGGTATGTTAGCTTTGTTTCACTAGAGTTTAAGTTTCTTGTGATCAGGAACTATTGTTCATATATTTGAATCCTCACAAAGAGCTTTAACACGTTTCTTGATTAAGAATTTGTCTACACTAAGAGTTTAAGCTCATCAAAATGTCATAAAATGTTATTATCAACTAGGGACAGAGAACTCTAGTAAGTTTAGGGCACAGACTACTAAAGTTAAAGTCCTGCTCAGACTGGGTCCCTGTGTAGCCTTGGTTTTCCTACCTGCAAAATGGTCAAAGTAAGGATTACAGAAAGTATTAGAATTGAGTTGATTTTATGTTAGGTTACAGCAACTCCTTTTCCTGTCAAAGTATTCACATGACTAACGTGATGAACAAATTATATATCTGAAACTATGATAATGAAATGAGAACTTGGCTTTGGGACAGAGTAGTTCAACAGTCAAGTGGGAACAGTGATTTTTTTTCTGCAGCAAAACAGTGATATTCTGAACCCGTCAATTAACCGAACTCATCACACAGCTCAGTACGTCTTCCCTTAGGAGCCTGTTCGGTTTCTCTCCTTTGCACTCCGCGGACAAGATGCACCTAAGCTCTTCCTAGAACAGGAAACTGGACTAGGCCCCGTTCCTCACTCCACCGGAGCACGATAAACCCTTCCGGCACTGACAGTAAGATGAGGCAGGCTAGAAATTTCTTTGGGGGAAATGTATTCGAGGAGCCCCCCGAATCCACACTGCACCTGAGACGGTCCAGCCAGAGGCCCCACAAAGAACCGCCCCACCTAACTTAAGTGACAGACGCGCTGCCACCTCATCATTGCCCAGTTCACGGTCCTAATACTCGGTCATGCTTCCGCGGCACAAAATGACCAGTCCTGGCCCCTGACCCTCTCTCTGTGTAGGTACCATTTCAACCGCGTATTGGCTCCAACTTCTGCAAAAGCTACAGCGACCCTAACCCACCTGGGACAGATGCTTTTCCTCCAAACGCCGAGACTGGAGTCCGAGCGCATGCGCATTCACCAGACATCGTTCACGTGACTGCAAGTGACTGAGTTTTTAGTTAGCTCGGTATTTGCTTAAAAGGTCTTAACGTGAGTTAAGGCCGGGGATTCCCCCCTTTGCGCATGTGCCTACGCCTAGCCTGCTGGGAATTGTAGTTCTGTGGGAAAAGCGCTAGGAGAGTGGGATCCCCGCCCTCTTTCCAGAGGCGTTCCTAGAAGCAGGCGGCCGGCCGAGCGCGGAAAGTTTCTGAACCGCTCCTTGCGATGCTGCTCCTGTGGGTGTCGGTGGTCGCAGCCTCCGCGCTGGCAGCACCAGACCCCCGGGCAGGTGGACAGAGACGAGGAGCTGCTCGGGTTTGGTCCGCTGCACCCAACGTGGTGCTAGTCGTGAGCGACTCCTTCGTAAGTACCGAGAAGCAAGAAAGTGGGTGTCCCACTCCAGACTAGCAACCGGCCCCCAGCTTTTCCTGTGCTGCAGGCTTTGAGGAGCAGAATCTGAGACTGCCAAACTTATCCTATCCCGATGCAAAGTAAAAAATGCATTTTATTTTGAGGCCCCGCATACACCCGTAAACTACGTACATATAAAACAATAATCTAGTAAATACAATGTATCTGACAGCACCTTTGCATTTTTCTTTTTAATGCTGGCCTCGACCCACTAATTTTATCACTACTAATGCACTTTAAATCTGTACCCCGGTTTGAGTCTATTGTGGGGGAAAATAACATTCTGCTCTTCATAAAAGCCTGTTAGCTTCCCAGGGGTCATTTCCCATTTCGGATTTACAGGAATTCATGTTTGGGTGACAAACGAAGAAAGTTAATAGTTACTCAGGTATCTGATAATCCTGTTAGTGCTGATTTAAGTGCGTTAGTTGATGTAATTTGATTCACTCCCTCAGGTTCCAAGTGAATTGTGTGGGTGTGTGACTGTGGTTAAATCACAAACTTGAACAGGCTTTGGAACTTTGCCAAGACGTCATCTGAAAAAAGACTTGCATCAACATTACCTGAAACTTCTAGTTTTATCCGTGATTTAAACACTACTGCTTAGACAAACGTTCGGCTATGAGTTACAATACTAGTTTATTATCACTGGATGTTACTTTGGTCACATAGATTGTTGGTGTAAAGCATGTCTGCACCAAAAGAGTACAAATCACTGTGTTCTATTGCCTTTCTCATTGATTAACCTGTGATGATTAAAGTAAGGATATGCCCATTGGACTTGTTGAGAAAATTATTCAAAGTAATCTTTACAAATCATCTAAATTAAGGGAACAAGCAGTATTGGAGATCAACATGAAAAATTTTCTTAGGGAGTGCTCCTGAGATCAAAGGGAAGGGAAGGAAGGAAGGATTCTGCAAAGAGAGAGAAATTGAGTTTTGTCACTATCTCAGTAGAAGCCCATAAAGCCAGCTGACTTTATGGGTAATTCTCAAACCAGTTTGATGCTTCAGAACTGTTTCAATTTGGGGTGACGGGGCTAGGGCTTTATACTTAATGTTGGATGGCCATTAGTTGTGCACTGCTCCCAGAAAGAGGCAGGATTTGGGGCAAGGCAACTCTCATTAGTGGACTCATTCTTTCATCCCTAAAGGTAATTTGGGTGTTATATCAAAGCATCCTAGGAACTTCCAAAGATGATTGAAATATTTGGGGACGTTGGGTTTTTTGTTTGTTTGTTTGTTTCAGTATAGTATGAATACATAGGTTTTTATATATTTGTGTTTAAATGCTTTGCAATCGGGGCACCTGGGTGGCTCAGTGGGTTAAGCCACTGCCTTTGGCTCAGGTCATGATCTCAGGGTCCTACGGTCGATCGAGTCCCACATTGGGCTCTCTGCTCAGCAGGGAGCCTGCTTCCTCCTCTCTCTCTCTCTGCCTGCCTCTCTGCCTACTTGTGATCTCTCTCTGTCAAATAAATAAATAAAACTTAAAAAAAAATAAATGCTTTGCAGTCATTTTACTTATTGATATTAAAAATGTCCCATTTTGGTTAGTGAAAGACCCTCCAGGTTGTTCCTAAGTTTTTTTGATCCATTCCTAATAATCTTCAGCAGCTTACTTTGATAGACTTCCCTGTCCAACTTGTGTATTTCTTGTCCTATCCTGTGTTTTGACTATAATCTAGGTGTTCCAATTTTTCATTGCTTTTAGACCCTTTCAATGGACAGATCTAGAAAGTACATATATTAGACAGAAAAAGAAAACCTGAGATCATGTTGATAGTTTCAACTCAAATTTAAGATTACAAGGCTATTAATACTTTGATTTTTGCTCTTGTATCTCTTTTACACCAAATATTTTGGTTGCTAACTATAGTAACATGATTGGTTTCTTTATCCATAGATATAGATAAATATATATATGGATATATATGTTAAATATATATATTATGTATAAATATATTTATATATACTATATTTTATACATATATGGATAAATATATATAGTATATAAACATATATGTATCAACTTAGGGCCCCAATCACTCTTGCCCTAGCTACTAGTCGGGGAAAGGTTCAATGCCAGATAAGGCAAATCAAAAGACTAGACAAACTTCTGCAAAGCAAGCAAAAAGAAAGAAATAATAAGGGTCAGAGCAGAAATTGATACCAATACCTAAATAAATTTTCTTATTTTATATAGCCTCTCAACACAGCTGACGTTTCCTGTCACCTTTCTTGACATACCATTTTCTCTCAGCATCATGGGGCTCTATCTCCTCTATCATCTTCCTCCCTTGCTGGCTATTCTCAGCTTCCCATCACACCTTCTCCTCTTATTTGGGACTCCTCGAATTCATCTCTTTCCTCCCTTTTTACTCTCTGCCTGAAACATTTCTTTCACTATCACAGTTTTAAATACCATGAATATGCTTAAGACGCCCATGTTGATTTCACCAGGGTAGACTTTTCCAAGCTCCAGATTCCTGTCTGTGATCAATAGCCTACTTTATATATCCATTTGGAAATCTCAGACATATCAAGGGTTTATGTATATCCCAGATTTGGAATAACTCATTTTTAAGACTGTATTTTTATTTATAATTATATTGAAAATATAGAATAGACATAACTCCAGGCCTAAAATATTCTTTTGTTCTGTCTTTGCTCTTTACCGAGAACAGTTCTTCAGTTCCAAAATGCATATCTCCAGCCCAAACTCCTCTTCTAATATTCAGGATCATTTATCCGGCAGCCACTGACATCTTCACTTATGTCCAGCCTAAAAAGCTGCTGGATCTTTCTTACCCTTTATGTCTCACACTTCCCAGAGAAGCTTTCCCTGTTCACTCTATGTAAAGTACATCACCCTTATTATTCTGTATTTAGGGTTTTTTTTCAAAGCACATATCACAATTTGTAATTATTAATGCTTTATTCTCCCTCTAAGCTCCAAGGATCCAGGGACTCTGTTTTTCTCACCACTGAATTTCAAGATCTTTCACAGTACCTGATACATAGAAATGCTTAATAAATATTTGTTCCATCAGACCACCATGCCCCAGAAGAACTTTCCAGAAAGTCATTTAGTTTATTTATTATATTCAAACCAATCCACATGCAACATTAAATTCTTAATATTATAAGCTAGTTATAGGTAACACTCTTTAAACTTGTTTTATCTTTTGAAGATCCTTGAGATCATCTTGGAGTCTTTTCTACTTACAAATTTTATGGTTAAAATGAAAGGAAATAATTTTTTTCTTTTCTAATGCAATCAGTGTTAATTAAATTTCTTTATTCCAGGATGGAAGGCTAACATTTTATCCAGGAAGTCAGGTAGTAAAACTTCCTTTTATCAACTTCATGAAAGCCCATGGCACTTCCTTTCTGAATGCCTACACAAACTCTCCAATCTGTTGCCCATCTCGCGCAGGTAAGAACATGCTTAATATTAATGGAAGTGGCCACACACGTAAACATGTTCTCACAGTTTAAAAGATTATACCCAAAAGTACAACAGTAAGTTATATTTGTCATCTAATAAAAAAATTTTAATACAAGTGATGCATATTTTAAGCCATGTATTGGGGTTATTGGAATTTCTACTTTATTTTTCAAGAGCAGGAATTTTTGTCATCCAAAATGGAGTTTAGTTCATGTGTTATTGTTTCATTTCCTTATGACTGGTGACTAAGAGTCTTTTGCCTATCCGAGCAAATGAGGAATTAGCCATATTTCCCGGAAGAGTTGTATCTTCACGAAAATTTTTAGTAAGAGTAGAGGGGATTGGGAGGGAACTTGAAAGCATACCACAAAGTAGTTAGCATTTTCATACATCAGGTTACTCTGACTTTTTCCATATTATTTCAGATTATAGACTTTATCTGTTTTTCTTCAGTCTGACTTCTAGCCCAGATCTGTTTGTTCATTTTTATTAGTGTAATTTAACAAATAGGCACAGTTTTAATGCCAACATGTCAGCAGTATTAATCCATCAGTAATGGAGAAGTGGGGGAAAATGTCATTTTTAAAAATAAACTCTCTGTTCTCTGACAGAATTATTTTCCTTCCTGCCTTTCTAAAGTTTGTTTGCTTTGGAATACATAAAAAACACATCTGTCAGGACATAAATGACGTGATCTTCCCTATGATTTGAGTCCCAAGTCCTTTAACCACCAGCACAATCACCTATGTAACCGCCAGTGACTAAAGGAAACTGACTACTCTAAATGAAATTTCAGGGAATAAGGTCCAGGGATATTAAAATACTTTTGTTCGTTTTTTATTCCCTATTAAGCAAGTGAAATAAGCAGAGCACTAGGGTGAGGTGTTGTTCTGGATTCTAATCCTCAGTGGGCCAACCAAGTCCCTCAGTTTCCTTATCTACAGGGTTGGATATCTACCTATTCTTAGATACTTGCCTATCTATCTATTCCTATCTATCTCGCAGGGGTTGTTCCCAGCATCCAATGAAATAATGAATAAAAAGGTGATGAATGAACTCTAAAGGTGTCAAATATGTTAGATGATGCTTTTCCTTGAACTGTACTTTGAAGAGTTTGAAAAAAGCAAAGGAATAATAATAACACAAGCTAATGCTTGTTGCATTCTTACCCTGTGCCTGGCAATATTCTAAGTGCCTTACATATCTTAATTTATATAATAATAACATGTCCAAGAAGTAGATATTTTTACTGTCCCCATTTTGCATATGAAAACAAAAGTGCTAAAAGGTTAAGTAACTTATCAAAGGCCATTCAGTAAGTGGCATTATTGGGGTTCAAACCCAGGTAATCCTTCAACCCACTCCTCAAAAAGAAAACATTTTGTTAGATGAGAAAAGAAATCTTATCAACCCTACCCAGAAATGGAAAGGGAAAAGGATTTTTTCCCCAGTTTTATCAAGATAATTGAAATATAACATTGTATTAATTTAGGTATACAATATAATGTTATTACATATGTATATGTTATGAAATAATTATAAGTGTCATTAATATCCATCACCTCCCATAGTTAAAAGCATTTGTCTTGTGATACAATCTTTTAAGATCTATTCTCTTAGCAACTTTTAAATATATAATCCGGTATTGTTAACTGTAGCCACTGTGCTATACATTATATCCCCAGAACTTACTTAGTACTGGAAATTTGTACATTTTTACCATATTCACCCATTTCCCCACCTCCCAACCCCCACTTCTGACAGTCACACTTATGTTTCTATGAGTTCTGTATTTTAGATTCCACAAACGAGTAAAATCATATGCTGCTTTTCTCTGACTTCTTTCTCTTAACATAATGCCCACAAGGTCCATCCATGTTGTCAAATAAGACAGGGTTTCCTTTTTCTGTGTGTGTGTGTGTATCATATATATGTTGGGAATATGTGAGATATATATATTTACAAATATAAAATCACATTTATTTATCCAACTATCATTGGACAGTTAGGCTGCTTCCATGTCTTGGCTATTATAAATAATGCTGCAGTGAACATGGGGATGCAGAAATCTCTGAGATAATGATTTGTCTCCTTTGGATGTAGAGCTAGAAGTGGGATTGCTGGACTGGATGAGAGTTCCAGTTCTGATTTTTTGAGAAACCTCCATACTGGTTGCCGCAGTGGCCTCATCAATTTACATTTGCAACAGCATTGTGCAAGGGTTATCTTTTCTCCATATCTTCACCATGGCTGACCATCTCTTGTCTTTTGACAATCATTTTAACATGTGTGTGGTAATATCTCACTAGGCTTTGATTTGCATTTCCCTTATAATTAGTGATGCTGAGCATCTTTTCATGTAGATGTTGGACCATTTCTGTGTCTTCGGAAAAATACTTATTCAGTTCCTCTGCTCATTTCCCAATCAGATTTTTGTGTAGAATTCTTTGTATATTTTGGATATTAATTATCAGATAGATGTTTTGCGAGTATTTTCTCCCATTCCATAGATTGCCTTTGCATTTTGTTGATAGTTTCCTTTGCTGTGCAGGAGCTTTCAAGTTTGACGTAGGTCTACTTATTGATTTTACTTGTTTTGCCTTTGCTTTTAGGGTCAAATATAAAAAAATTATTGTCAAGTCTGATATCAAGGAGCTTACCCCCTGTTTTCTTCTAGGAGTTTCATGGTTTCAGGTCTCATGTTCAGTGTTTAATCTATTTTGAGTTGATTTTTATGTATGGTATAAGATAAGGGTCCAGTTTTCCCAACATCAGTTTTTGAAGAGCCTGTCCTTTCCCCATTATATATTCTTGGCTCCTTTGTTTTACATTAATTGACCACATGTGCATGGTTTCATTTCTGGGCTCTCTTTTGTTTCATCGAAATGTGTGTCTGCTTTCATGCCAAATACCATGCTGTTTTGGTGGTTATAGTTTTGTAATATAGTTTGAAATCATGGAGTAGGATATCTTCTTTCCCAAGAATGCTTTGGCTATTTGGGGTCTTATATGGTTCGATACAAATTTTAGGATTGTTTGTTCTGTTTCAGAGAAGAATGCCATTGGAATCTTGATAAGGATTGCATTGAATCTGTAGGCTGCTTTAAGTGGTATGGACATTTTAACAACTTCAATTCTTCTTATCCATGAGCACAGAGTATCTTTCCATTTATTTGTGTCTTCTTCAGTTTCTCTCACCAGTGTCTTATAATATAGGGATCTTTCCCCTCCTTGGTTAAATTTTTTTCTAGGTAATTTATTCCTTTTTGATGAAATCATAAATGGAATTCTATTATTAATTTCTCAGATAGTTTATTCTTAGTATACAGAAATGCAACTGCTTTTTGTATATTGATTTTATATCCTACAACTTTACTAAATATGTTGATTAGTTCCAACAGTTTCTTGGTGGAATCTTTAGGGTTTTCTTTATATCTCATCTGAAAATAGACACCGTTTTACTTCTTTCTAACTTGGATGCCTTTTATTTCTTCTTCTTGCCTTACTGCTCTTTATATAGGATGTCTACTACTGTGTTGAGTAAGAAGAGTGGACATTCTGGTCTTGTTCCTGATCTTAGAGGAAGAGCTTTCAGCTTTTCACCCCTGAATGTAATGTCAGCTGTGGCTTGTCGTATATGACTTTTATTATGTTGAGTTACTTTCCTTTTATACCCAGTTTGTTGAGAGTTTTTATCATGAACGGATATTCAATTTTGTCAAATGCTTTCTCTCCATCTATTGAGATGAGATCGTTTTTAATCCCTCATTTGTTAATGTGGTATATCATATTGATGGATTTGGAGATGTTGAATCTTTGCATCCCTGGAATAAGTCCCAATTGATCGTGATGTATGACCCTTTTATATTGTTTAAATCAGTTTGCTAATATTTATTGACAATTTTACACTATGTTCATCAAGGATATTGGTCTGTCATTTTCTTCTTTTGGGTGTCCTCTTCTGGTTTTGGTGTCAGGGTAATGTTGGCTTTCTAAAATGAGTTTGGAAGTGTTTCCTCCTCTTCTTTTTTTTAGAAGACTTTGGACAGAGGGATTGGTATTAATTACTCTTTTTTTTGGTATTAATTATTCTATAAATATTTGGTAGAATTTACCAAGAAAGCTTTCTGGTCCTATACTTATTCTTTCTTGGGAGGTATTTGATTACTGATTCAGTCTCCTTACTCCTTATTGGTTTGTTGGATTTTCTATGTGCTCATGATTCAGTCTTGGTAGGTTGTATAGTTCTAGGAACATATCCATTACTAGGTTGGCATATAATTATTCATAGTAGTCTTATAAGTCTTTGTATTTCTGTGTTATCAGTTGTAACTTCTCTTTCATTTCTGATTTTTGAATCATTTCTTTTCTTGGCAAGTCTAGCTAAATGTCTTTTTCTAATCTTTTTTTTTAAAAAAAAACAGGTCTTAATTTTATTGATTTTTACTATGCTCTTTCTTAGTCTCTATCTTCATTCTAATCTTTGTTATTTCCTTTCTTCTATTAAGTTTGGGCTTAGCTTGTTCATTTTCTAGTTCTTTTTTTTTTTTAAAGATTTTATTTATTTATCAGAGAGAGAGGGGGGGAGAGAGCAAGCACAGGCAGATAGAGTGGCAGGCAGAGGCAGAGGGAGAAGCAGGCTCCCTGCTGAGCAAGGAGCCCAACGTGGGACTCCATCCCAGAACGCTGGGATCATGACCTGAGCCGAAGGCAGCTGCTTAACCAACTGAGCCACCCAGGCGTCCCTCATTTTCTAGTTCTTAAAGATGAAAAGTTAGGTTGCTTATTTGAGCTCTTTTTTTCTTAAGGCAGGCATTTAACTCTATGAACTTAGCCCTTAAAATTGCTTTTTCTGCATGCTATTAGTTTTAGTATGTTAAACTTCCATTTTCATTTGTCTCAAGATATTTTTTTATTTCTCTTTTGACTTCTGCTTTGACCCATTGGTGTTCAGTGCCATTTTGTTTAATCTCCACATATTTGTGAATTTTCCAGTTTTCTCAAAATGACTTCTAGTTTTGTGCCTTTGTAGTCAGGAAAAAATGCCTAATATTTCAATTTCTTAAATTAATTATGACTTATTTTGTGGCCTAACATATGATCTGTCCTAGTAAATGTTCTGTGTGCACTTAAAAAGGTTATGTTTTCTGTTTCTTTTAGATAGAATACTCTGTAAATGTCTCTTAAGTCCATCTGGTCCAGGATGTAGTTTTTAAGTCCATTGTTACTTTAATTGATTTTCTGTCTGGATGATCTATCCATTGTTGAAACTGGGGTATTGAAGTCTCCTACTATTACAGTATTGCTGCCTATTTCCCCCTTTGGGTCTGTTAATACATGAAGAAAGATATATTGGATACAATCATACTTATAGAAAATAACAGCGAAGGTGTAGTATACTTTTTTGTAGGTGTAGTAAATTTTTTGTGGAAAGCCGGTACAAAGACAACATCCTTAAGGATGTTGGAAAAGGATCTGTGCTTCACTTTACTGGCCTGGAAAATAAATAAATACTTGGTGATTATTTTATGAAATATTATTTTTATGAAAAAATATTTTTATGAAAGCAGACTCCAGAGTCTGACAGGCTTTATACATAATTCCAGCTGTATTTACCTTAAACAACTTAACCTGTAAGCCTTGAGGACTCACCTGTAAAATGGAAATAGTAACTCCTTGCCAAGTTTTCCCCTTGATAACATGAAGTAACAGAAATATTAGGTAAAGCTCCTAATGCAGGTTTTTTCTTACTCCAGGGCATGAGCTCCAAACTAGGAGATTCTTTCTCTTGCTGTAATTGTCTTCATAGTTAAAGCAAATCAATACACTTTACGCTAATCCCAGTTTCTCCTCCCACCACTAGCAATATGGAGTGGCCTCTTCACTCACTTAACAGAATCCTGGAATAACTTTAAGGGCCTAGATCCAAATTATACAACATGGATGGATATCATGGAGAAGCATGGCTACCGAACACAAAAATTTGGAAAACTGGACTACACTTCGGGACATCACTCCATTAGGTAAAAAAGTAGAACAAAATAATGCTAACATGCTACCCTCTGCTTCAGCACATACATGTACTCTTTTTTGACTTTTGTCACTTCTCCGCAAAGGTGAAAGTTAAGCTCTTAATCCCTCAATTGTGTTAATTTGGCTAAAATTTCACATTTCTTTAATCTTCATAAAAGATTAAAATTGCTAATATGCTGGTAATTTTTGTTTTTCTTAAACATTAAAGGTCTATAAAATTATTTACTTCAAAATTTATTTTGAGTTTTGTTATGCAATGTCTATTACATACTGAAGACAGTTTATAATCTTTTTTAAAGACCATAATCCAGATGCTTGCTTTTGTCAGTTATCTCCTTTCAGTCATTATATTTTTTTTCATTTTACTAAGTCCTCAAACCAGGCAGCCAAGTATAGTGGTTATGAGCAGAGATCTAGAATCAGAATTCCTACTTGAGAATCTTAGTTTTTCTGTTTACTCCTGACCTCTAATTTCTTTGCTGTGAGGATTAAATGGAATGAAATCTGCAGGGAAAAAAGCTAACACACAGTGTGTCTGGAACAGCTGTCCTCAGAAAGGCCTACTTTCAAGATTGGCCCTCGGGTTTTATCTAATGACTTGAATATCAGGAATATTTTCCATCTATTCCCTGATAAAAGTGACTTACTCTCTACCTAGAATGTACAATGTGGTTTATGCTGAAACACCTGCTTTCCTTCTGAGAGTCTGGGATTGGTATGTGGTAAGCAGAGGGTATCTGCATAATCAGCTGCCACGAACAACTTGGGTTCTGCTTGCCTAATCAATTCTTACACGTGTATTGTTATGTTTGGTGTTGGATGAATTAAGTGAGCCCTTTATGACTCCACTTAGAAACTTGAAAGTGATTTGCTCTGGACTTACTCTAAATATCATTCCCTTTGCTGATTTTGCTTTGCGTCCTTTCACTATAATCATAGCCATGTGTACAACTAAATGCCGAGTCCCATGAGTTCTCCTAGTGAACTTGGGTATGCTCTTGGAGTCTCCCAACACTCGTGCCTCTTGGCACAAATACGTATTAAAGTCTTAGAACAGAATGCCTTGCCTAACGGGTGCTAATTGAGGGCTATGGTAGTGGTAGTAGTGATGATGATGCTAATGATTATGGTAAGAACCAGAAAAATAAATTCAGTCAAAATAATGGTGAATGTGGTGAGAAGGATAGCGTTCCTCAGAACTTCATGTCCACCTGGAACTACAGAATGTCACCTTATTTGGAAACAGATCCTTCTTACAGATGCAGTTAGTTAAGGGTTCAAGATGAAGTCATCCTGAATTTAAAGTGAGTCCTAAACCCAATGACTTTTGGTCTCATTAGAAAAGAAAAGGGCATAGACACACGAAGAAGGCAGGGTGAAGACAGAAGCTGAGATGAGAGTGATCACAGGTACAAACCAAAGAATGTCAGAAGCCAGGAAAATGGAAGAATTTTTCCTGAGAGCCTTCCGAGGGAGCATGGCCCAGCCAATAGCTTGACTTCTGGTTTCTAGCCTCTCGAACCATCAGAGAATAAATTCTGTTGTTTTAAGCCTTCCTGTTTGCAGTAATTTATGACTGCAACCCTAGAAAACTAATAGAATGAGTTTCAGGTGAATAGCTACTAAAATAATCTAGAGTAATCTGAGTATTAGTCTTGCTCTTCTGGGTAATGTTAAATTTCTTTCCTCTTCTGTCTTCCAAAATCTAAAAGATACCAATCCTGCAAACCCAGAAGGGACCTTTACATCTCTTCCCCATCTCTGCCTTCTAATCCATCCCCAGATGTTTGCACTTCTACTTCTAAAATCTCTCTCCAGTTTATTCACTTACCAATCTCCACCAAAGCCTCTGCTTCCCAGGGCACTGAAGTGGCCCTCTAACTTGTCTTCTGTCTGATCCATTTTCTAGAGGCAGACAGAGTGATCTTTTTAAAATAGTCATCTGATCAAGTGCCTGACCTGCTTAAAATCTTCCAGTGTTGTTGGTTTTTTTTTTTCTCTGTAGGCAGACTAAAATCCCAAACCCACAACATGGTTTTATAAGACCCTACATTTTCTAGTCCCTGCATACCCCCCGTCTCCCTTCACAACACTCTCTCCCCCCTCAGGATGCATTTGCTCTTTCACTTCTGTCACATGCTTTTCACTAGCTCTGGACCACTGCACAAACTAGTCTCGTGCAAACAGCTCTTCCCTCACTCTACTTAGTAGCACAGAAGAAGAAAAGGGTGGAAGCAGAAGTAAACATGGTAGAAGGAGCAGAGGCTTTGAGTCCATCAGAACTGCTAAATGTCCAGCTTTCCTTCTTACCATCCTTGATGGTAAGTGGCCTTGGGCAAGCTACCTGACTTCTGTAAGTGTCAGCATCCTTATCTGAAAACGAATTGATAATACTCACCTCGGGGTGCCTGGCTGGCTCGGTCAGTGGAGCATGCAATCCTTGATCTCAGGGTTGTGAGTTTGAGCCCCATGTTGGGTATAGAGATTACTTAAAATTTTTAAAAATCTTAAAAATATAATACATCATTGGACGATTAGGAGGAGTTTCAAATGAGTTAATATAAGAGATCATGTAAGAAGATTAAATGAAATAATATGAGGTACTTATTAATGCCTAGCACAGAATAAGCATTTAATAAAGGGGAAAAATTACTATTATAAAAATGGCTTAATCAGAATTATAGTTTAGTATTTATATAACCCATTTATTTTCTTTTTTGGAGGGGGAGGGAAGGATAGAGGGAAAGGGAGAGAGAGAGAATCTTAAGCAGACTCCACCCCCCCAGCAGGGAGCCCAATGCAGGGCTCGAGGTCCCAAGCCTGAGATCATTATCTGAGCTGAAATCAAGAGTTGGACATTTAACCTACTGAGCCACCCAGCACCCAAAACCCTTTACTTTCCTCAAGTGTGTTGCAAGTCCTAATTATTTATGCAGTTTCACAAATTTCCCTTTAAAATTCTTCTGCTTCTTAGAAAGTAAGTTTAATTCAAAGTAAAATGTAACTATTCTTATTATCCTATCCTGTTTCATGCTATTATCCTATTGTTTTCTCAGTTTCCTCAACCAATCCAGTAATGAAAAGAATCTAAGATCAAACAGCTTGTACTCCCTGTAATTATCATTCTGTGTATCCCATGGTTAAAATCTGATCTGAATTTTATTCCTCCGGAATAAGGACCCTGTTCTCTTTTTCATTGTTTTATTCCCATTGCCAATATTATGCCAGTGCATAATATTAATTACCTGAATTAATTACATGATTGAATGGCATAGGAATTTACATTCATCTAGCTATCGCTTATTGTTTGATAAACATTGATGTTCTATTTAACCTACAGTTTAAAATCAATAAAAGGAAAAAAGCCCCTTAAATGTTGACATTTGGGACACTGAAGATGATTTTTGGTGTAGTAATTGCTTATAGATAATTTTCCTATCTCCTCAGAGCTTAGGAAATTGAAATAAGCCCTCAAGACTGTTTGTATTAATGCTGTATGTACCCACACAGTCATTTAGCTGACAAATAGGTCATGTTTGCTACTAATAGCAGATCTGCAAAAGTTATATGAATTATGGCACACTATCTTTTAGATTTTTCTGTGCAATTTGAAAAATGGGTCTCAAACTTAATAGAGGTACTCAGTATTCTGACAGACTGACTCTCAAAATGAGAAGCTATCTTTATAACTCTTTCTGCTACCTTTCCCACTGAGATTGGTTGTTTTCTGAACCTGCTTGGCTTTCCAGCCAGAATTACAAGCTTCTTTACTTTATTACAATAATACTCCACCTGTCTAATTTTTTAAGCCTCAAGTGATATTTTCTCCTTGTATCAGTTTAAGAACAAGGGTCCAGCTATGTTTCCATTCTTTGTATAATATACTACACTTTACTAGGATCATTAAGGGCTACACACTTGCTTCTTCCAGACAACTGTTAAACAGATAGCGTTGGTAGTACTTATTACCATTCTACTTACCAAATGGAAGTCTTTGGGCAAGTTATGTATCTCTTAACACCCCCCCCCACCACATTGTAGGTGTTATAATAGGTTTGATTAGGTTCAAATTTGCTGTATAATATTAACAGCTGAAAGGAAACATTTGTATTTAATCCACAGGGTGTTCTGGTAATTTTTACTATCAAATAAAACTGTGTTGCCTGTATGTTCACAATATGGAAAACAGTGGTTCTCAACCAAGGGCACTTTTGATACAACCCCCTGCCCCTCGAAGATGTCTGACAAGGACTTGGAGGGGGAATGCTGCTGACTTCCAGAGGGTGGAGGCCAGGTTGCTGCTAACCAGTCTGAAATGCACAGAACAGCCCCCCCCCCACCATCTGCCTCTACCCTGCAGCAAAGACTTACCAAGCCTAAAACATTAACAGTGCAGAGACTGAGGAAACATGATCTAAAGCTAAATATTCTAAATATTTCTAAATCAACAAAACCAAAGAGCATGTTAAGCTGGAAGTGTGTAGAATTAGGAGGTTTTTTATATAGACATTTTAAAAACTAGATTTCTAAGATCACAATTTAATAAAGAAATTGAGTATTAAATAATATTCCTTAAAATACTAAGACTAAAATACTAAGACTTATTTAAGTTACAAAAGTATAGTCCAGTGTATTTTATTCAGCCAATACTTAATAGAGCCAGCTACTATGTACCAGACACTATATTTAAATGATGGGAATAGACAAGTGATCAAAACACAAAAATCTCTAAACTCAGGGAACTTACATTCTAATGGCATCAGAAGCCAATATAAATAAGCTGCTGTCTTCTCTTTCCTAGCTAAAAATTTAAAACCTAAAATCAAATCCTCTGTCATCCTACTTCCACTGAAATTTATCTGTGTTCTCAATTCCTGTTTTTCTGAAGCCAAGTCACACTAGGCAATTTTCACTCCTCTGAAATAAATGAAAAATAAAGGCCATCTTCCAAAATGAGAGAATTGCTTTGGGGAATTCCTGAGCTTGAACCTCTTGGCAAAAAGCAAAGTGAAGCAAACCACGAGCTGTTTACACCACTCTTCCTGTCCCTCTCAGGCCTCCAGACTAGAAAAAAGCACAGGCTTTCTCTGTAGAATCAAAGTGATTAAGAAGGAAGGGACAGAACTCAAAACAGCAACCATAGCGCCCTCTCTCAGTTCCTTTCAATTCTGCCACCTAGTGGTAAGTATGTGTATATCTCATCCATATCCACTTACTTTATTTTTTTATTTTTTTAAAGATTTTTATTTATTTATTTGAGAGAGAGACAGTGAGAGAGCATGAGCAAGGAGAAGGTCAGAGGGAGAAGCAGACTCCCCATGGAGCTGGGAGCCCGATGCGGGACTCGATCCTGTAACTCCGGGATCATGACCTGAGCCGAAGGCAGTCGTCCAACCAACTGAGCCACCCAGGCATCCCCTCCACTTATTTTATTATCTAAGATCATATATACCTTTAGATTTTTTTTTCTACCATAATTCCTAGAAAAGTTTCTTGAGACATTAGTGGATCCCTCTAAGCCTACAATCTCATTATTATCCTTGGATTTTTACCCCATGTAATTATTTGGATTTAATGTATTAGGGTTTAGCTGCATATAATGAAGTTTATATCTCCTGCTTTGGCCAGTGTTAGCCATTTGTGGAAACTGATTTCAGTCTACTTGAGAAGAGTCTGAAGCTATCTAATAATAGGGAGATTTAACTTTTCAATTTAACATTAGCATTAGCCAGATATCTAGCTGAAGAGACTTATGATTTTAAAAAGGAAGTTTTAAAAAAAATAAGTCTAGTTATCTGAACTATGGTACAGGGCAAAATATGTTGCATTCTGTCTATAGGAGGAAGTGATCACATCCGGATGTTTTTTTCTAGGGGATGGCAGTAAAGGCTGTAAAGTGCTATATTTAATTTATTCTAAGGTGGCACTTCTTTCTTTTTCACAGTTTAAGATATCTCTGAATTTGCAACCCCTCTTATTATTGAGATTATAAAATTCTATTATAGTCTAATTGGAAGTATGTTTCTTAATTTTATAATTAAGAATCAATTTCTTAATTTTTCTTAATAATATATATATACTATATATACATTTAAATAGTATATATAGTTTTAATAGCATTTTAGATTTGATGAGCTTTCATAGAAGTAGAATATTACTGGGCTAAAATGGATAGGAAGAGGAAACTTCTGAACAAAGTCACCCAAAAGGAAAGTACAAACCTTTTAGAGAAAGAACATTGGATAAACCAGAATTCTTATAGGGAAGCAATGAAAAGTAAAATTTTCATATGTGAAAAGGACTTCAGTAATACATTCAGGCAGCTGGCAAAAATACCCCTGCATGATTCATCTGGTAAGCTGAATTTGAGAATCTCGATAAAGTTTCTATTCTGTTAAAAAAAAAAAAAAGTTTCATCCTTGAACAGAGTTTTTGCTCTCTGGTTAAGTCCCATAATTATTTTACATGAACTTTTTGAGTTCATGTAATTTCTTTTTTTTTTTTTTTTAAGATTTTATTTATTTATTTGTCAGAAAGGGAAAACACAAGCAGGGGGAGTGGCTGGTGGAGAGGGAAGCAGACTCCCCACTGAACAGGGAGCCCAATGTGGGTCTCAGTCCCACGACCCTGGGATCATGACCTGAGCCACCTGGGCTCAGATGTTTAACCAACTGAGCCACCTGGGCATCCCTTATTCATGTAATTTTATGATTGATCTAATTTGCTATCCGTTCAGAGTTTTCCTGTGTTCTTCTAAGTATTTCCATCCTTCCAGGTGGCTCTTTTATTACCTACATTCTATTGTAGTGAGCCATGAAAAATAGAGCATTTCTTTACTATGCATTTAATATTATTATATAAAATATATTTATAATAACTGAAATATTTAAAATATAAAGTATTATGTTAACATTTTATTAATTTATTTAAGTATAGTAATAATAAATTATATCATTTAGTGAAAATTATTTAGTGAAAATCCATGATTTTCATCTTATTTACAGATAGCTCTATGAATTAAAAAAAAAAGATTAAGGAGCACCGGCCGCTTTAATTTCACCAAAAATAATGGTTGGAATTAATAAAATTGATCAGTGAGAAAGCATGCACATATTCAGCATTTTAAAAATGTATACTGAAAAGGAATGTTCCCACCTGAATTTGCTAGAGTTTATTCATTCCACTAAAATGGACTATTTTTTGAGTGTCCATACATGTGAGGAAGATAGATGACAGCCTTATTAAGTTCTTTAAAAAATGGTGTGTGTATTTCCCACAACATTAAAAGAATATCTAATGGAAAGGAGTATGGATTTCTTTTTTGTTTTATAGAATATGTTAGGCTGATACCAGAATTTGCAAGGTCATTATTCAGAAC
Organism: Mustela nigripes; assembly: GCF_022355385.1. Taxonomy (NCBI): domain Eukaryota; kingdom Metazoa; phylum Chordata; class Mammalia; order Carnivora; family Mustelidae; genus Mustela; species Mustela nigripes. The sequence goes on from NC_081568.1 coordinate 118,098,785, forward strand.
TGTAACGTTTTCATTCAGGAGATTTCTCTGAGATACATCTAGCTGTTTAAATCCCATCAGAAACAATAATTGTGTATGTGTAAGAAAGAAAAACAGATATCCACAAGACTCTTGAAGACTAAGAGTTAATTAAGACTGCAGGTTAAGTGTAACCTCTGAATTCATCTTGAAGGAAAATGGTCATGTGATCATTTGTAATGTACCATATTTTTTCAGAAGAGATTACTACTATGTTAATTAATCCCATGCTTTCTGCCGACCCAACAATGCTGCTGCAGAATTTGGCTTATTGGCACAGAAAACTCACATAGCTATGGCATATATGCAGATTTATGCATTAATTAGTTAGTAATGTGTTAGATAGGGGTTTTTTCATTCATACTAGGAGGATATTTTATTATTAAAAAGAATTAATCAGGGGCGCCTGGGTGGCTCAGTGGGTTAAAGCCTCTGCCTTTGGCTCAGGTCATGATCCCAGGGTCCTGGGATCGAGCCCCACATCAGGCTCTCTGCTCAGCGGGGAGCCTGCTTCCCCCTCTCTCTCTCTCTCTGCCTGCCTCTCTGCCTACTTGTGATCTCTGTCTGTAAAATAAATAAATAAACTCTTTAAAAAAAGAAGAATTAATCAGATTCCTGATTGTTTGATAGTGCATTTGGCCATCAGCTTATTTTCTGGCATTGAACCAAGGTAACCCACTTACGGGCTACTGAAGTACTATTTTGATGATCCTATCTAAAAATTGACAAGTTTCTGCATAAAAGATTTCTTAAGACTGTTATATAGAACAATGCTTTAATATGCATACAAATCACCTGGGGATCATGTTAAATACCCTTTCTTATTTGGTGGGTCTGGGATGGGACCCGAGATTCTGTTTCCATATCAAGCTTCCAGATGATGCTGATGCTGTTGGTCCACAGACCACTTCCAGTAGCAAGGGTATAAAGAACCAGAGTTCAGGTAGAGAGGTAGGACAGGCTTTAATCTATCATGAATGTCTTTATCAGAAATGTGGTAATTTTGTGTCCCTTTGTCCACTCATGTGAGATTGAGTGTGAAAAAGGCATATAGCATCTTGCTAATATGACAGTAGTTTTGATCTCATGGACCCCCAAAGGCCTCTCAGGGATCCCCCCCGCAAGATCCCAGGGCCACACTTCGAGAAATGCTGGCATATAGGAAACTATACATTGTATGTTTGTGCTTATTGCAAGTAACACATCAATGTAAATAACCCAGAAAACAACCCAAAGGCTGGTGGAACAAACTCCAGAACTCAATGTAGAGGAGAGGCCACACTGAGGAGGAGAGGAAAGGTAGAGATATAGTGGCGAGTTAAATCCTGCAAGTCTGATCACTGGAGGCAGGGAGCAGGGGTCATGGAGAGGCTAAGAGACGGAGTAGAGAAACAGGATCGAAAATAAAAGTGGCCAAATTTAACCGCTTCTTAGGACCAGCAGGTCTTAAAGCAGGGAACTTTAAAAATCAGCAGGCTCCATGCTGGGATAGCCTACAGGGTAATGGGAAGCCAAGTCCCTGCCCTTAAAGAGAGAGTAAGACAAACAGCCTGTAGAGATAGAGCATAGGAGCAGCATTTAGAAAAGCACCTGGAGCATACAGGAGGGAGAGTTATTTACCAAGCTGAGTTCTGCAAGGTACTTCTCCAGGAGCAAAGGAGCTGTCAGTCACCATTTTGCTCCCCCACCTCCCAGCATAAACACACAGCCACCTGTGGAAACCGGTGTGGCATAGCATTCACCATGTAACTTGCTTACACCGTGCCCCTCCCCCTCCAGCTCGGCCTGCCTCAGTCCCAGCACTGTGGGTCCCCCCTCCCCCAGATAACCAGTGCAAACCTTGACAATACAGTATCTCCCAACTCTGCCCTTTGCACAGCCTGGGTCCTGGTGATAGTAACTTGTCAGCTTCTTTGGAACACACACATACCTTGTTAAAACAGCACCCAGACCAGCACACACTTTACAGAGTAGACCAGGCAGGCCTCAGTCTCCACCATGGCTGCACATCCCCTGTGGAAGGGGACCAGCCTGCCCACCTTGGCACTGCAACCCAGCTTGCTTGTGCTTTCCGGAGTGGCCCCAGCTGGGTAGATCTCTGCAGGAGCTGTAAATCCCCTGTGGAAGAGAACCAGCACCACCTTGTTCAAAGTGTGAGCCCCACCCACTACTTTTAAGAGCAAGAGACCTAGCTCACTTTTCTAACACACAGAAACAGACACAGAAAGGCCAAATGAGGAGCCAGAGGAATATGCCCCAAATGAAAGAAGAGGACAAAATTACACTAAGACACCTAAGTGAAACAGAGCTAAGTAATATGCCTAACAGAGAATTTAAAATAATGATCATAAAGATACTCTCTGGACTTGAGAGAAAAGTAGAGGACATCTTAAAAAGAATAATCAGGGATAAAAAAAGAAACAATCAGAGATGAACACAATAATTTTAATTAAAAATATACTTGGGTGGAATAAATAGGCTACAAGAAGCAGAAGAACAAATCAGTGACCTGGTGGACAGAGTTATGGAAAATAATCAAACTGACCAGAAAGTGCAAAATAAAAACAGATATAGGGAACTGACTGACTCCATCAAGCATTATAACATTTGCATTGGAGGTATCCCAGAAAAGAAGAAAGAAAAGGGGACAGAAACTCTATTTGAAGAAATAATAGCTGAAAACTTCCCAAATCTGGGAAAGGATATAAATTCAGATCCAGGAACCACAGAGCTCCCTCAACTAAATCAACCCAAGGAGGTCCACACTAAGACACATAGTAATTAAAATGGCAAAAAGCAGTGATAAAAAAAAAAGATTTTAAAAGAAGCAAGAGAAAAGAGAACAGTTACATATGAGGGAAACCCCATAAAGCTATTAGCAGACGTTTTCAACAGAAACTTTGCAGGCCAGAGGTGAGTGGCATGATATATTCAAAGTACTGAAAGGAAAAAAATCTACAGCCAAGAAGACTCTATCCAGCAAGACTTTCATTCAGAATAGAAGGAGAGATAAAGAGTTTCCCAGACAAACAAAAACTAAAGTAGCTCATGTACAGTAACCCAGCCCTACAGGCAACATTAAAGGGGACTCTGAATGGAAAAGAGAAACCATGAGTAAGTAGGAAACACAAAAGCAGTAAAAAATAAGTATATCGGTAAAACTCAAGTCAAGGGACTCACAAATGGATGTAATGGATGATACCTATAGACTTAAAATATGGAAAGGAGAAGAGTAAGGAATGGGGTTCAAATTTAAGTGACCACTGGCGCACCTGTGTGGCTCAGTTGGTTAAGTGTCCAACTCAATTTCAGCTCAGGTCATGAGCTTGAGCCCTGCACTGGGCTGGATATGGAGCCTACTTAAGATCCTCTCTTTCCTTCTCCCTCTGCCCCTACCTATTATCTCCCCCCACACACAAAAAAAAAAGAAACAAAATTTAAATGACCATCAACTTAAGATAGACTGCTATAAGCAGATGTTACATACTAACTTAATAGTACCCACAAACCAAAAACCAGGAATAGATGTGCAAAAAATAGAGAGAAAGGAATCCAAGTAAATCACTAAAGAAAGCCAACTTATGGTGAGAGAAGAGAGCAAGGGAAGAAAGGCACAGAGAAGATCCACAAACACAAAATACAAATAACTAAGTGGCAATAAATACATGCCTAATTATATTTGAATATATAATTACTTTGAATGTAAATGAACTAAGTGCTCCAATCAAAATCCAGTGGGTGATGGAGTGGATAAAATAACAAGAGCCACCCAAATGCTGCTTACAAGAGTCACACTTCAGACCTAAAGACACATGCAAGGATGGGTGGCGCAGACAGTTAAGCATCTGCCTTCAGCTCAGGTCATGATCCCAGGGCCCTGGGATGGAGCCCCGCATTGGGCTCCTTGCTCAGCAGGGAGCCTACTTCTTCCCCTCTCTGTCGCTTCCCCTGCTTGTGTTCTCTCACTTACTCTTTCTCTCTCAAATAATCAAATCTTTAAAAAAAAAAAAAAAAAAAAAAAAAAGACATGCAGTTTGAAAGTGAGGGGATGGAGAAACATTTGTCATGCAAATGGTAGCAGTATTTATATCAGACAAAACTGACTTTAAAAAAAAACTGACTTTAAAACAAAGACTGTAACAAGAGACACAGAAGGATACTATATAATCATCATACAATCACAGTACAACAAGAAGATACAATAACTGTAAATATTTATGCACCTAACATGGGAGCACTCACATATAAAATAGTTAATAGGAAATATAAAGGAACTAATCAATAGCCATACAGTATTAATAAACTTCAACACTCCATTTATATCAGTGGACTGATCATCTAAACAGATAATCAACAAGGAAACAGTGGCTTTGGATAACCCTGGGCCAGATGGATTTAATACATATATTCAGAACATCCCATCCTAAAACATCAGAATACACATTCTTTTCAAGTGTACAAGGAACATTCACCAGAAGGTATCATATACTAGATCAAAAAATAAATCTGGACAGTTTCAAAAAAATAGACATTATACCATGCATCTTTTCTGACCATAATGCAGTGAAACTAGAAATCAACCACAAGAAAAAATCTGGAAAGAGCACAAATGTATGGAGGTTAAATAACATGCTACTAAACAATGAATGGGTCAACGAAGAAATTAAAGAAGACATCAAAAAATACATGGAGACAAATGAGAATGAAAAACACAACAGTCCAAAATCTTTGTGATGCAGGAAGAGCAGTTCTAAGAAGGTTAGCAATACAGGCCTACCTCAAGAAGCAAGAAAAATCTCAAATAAACAACTAGACCTTACACCTAAAAGAGCTAGGGAAAGAAGAACAAACAAAACCCAAAACCAGCAGAAGGAAGCAACTAATAAATACTAGAGCAGAAATAAATGATATAGAAATTAAAAAAACAAACAAACAAACAAAAAACATTAATGATACCAGGAGCTGGTTCTTTGGAAATAATCAATAAAATTGATAAACTCATCGAGAGAGAGAGAGAGAGGACTCAAAACAAAATCAGAAAAAAAAAGATGAGAAGTAACAACCAACACCACAGAAATGCAAAGAATCATAAGACAATATTATGAAAATTTATATGCCAACAAACTGGACAACCTAGAAGAAATGGATAAATTAGAAACATATAACCTACCAAAACTAAAACAGGAAGAAATAGAAAATTTGAACAGACCAATTGCCAACAGTGAAGTTGAATTAATAACCAAAAAACTACCAAAAAACATGAGCCCAGGACCCGACAGCTTCATAGGTGAATTCTATCAAATATTTAAAGAAGAGTCAATATCTATTCTCAAACTTTTTTTAAAAAATTGAAGAGGAAGGAAAATTTCCAAGTTCATTCTATGAGGCCAGCATTTTCCTGATACCAAAACCACATAAAGATACAACAACAAAAAAAAGAACTACAGGCCAATATCTGTGATGAACATAGATGCAAAAACCCTCAATAAAATATTAGCAAACCAAATCCAACAATACATTAAGAAAAATCATTCACCGTGATCAAATGAGATTTATTCCTGGGATGCAAGGGTGGTTCGGTATAAACAGATCAATCAATGTGATACAGTACATCAATAAGAGGATAAAATCATATCATTTCAATAGATGGAGAAAAAAGCATTTGACAAAAGTACGACATCCATTCATAATGGGAAAAAAAATCCTCAACGTACCTCAACATAATAATTGCCTTATATGAAAAACCCACAGTGAACATCATACTCATTGGTGAAAAACTGAGAGCTTTTCCTCTATGGTGAAATAACAGGCAGGAATGTCCACTCTCACCACTGTTATTTAAAACATAGTACTGGACGTTCTAGCCACACCAATCAGAAAAGAAAAAGGAATAAAAGGCATCCGAATTGGTAAGGAAGAAGTAAAACTTTTACTCTGCAGATGACATGATACTATATATAGAAAATCCTAAAGACTCCACTAAAAAGCTACTAGCACTGATAAATTAATTCAGTAAAGTTACAGGATACAAAATCCATTGCATTTCTGTACATTAATAATGAAACAGAAGAGAAATGAAAACAATCCCATTTATAATTACACCAAATATAATAAAATACTTAAGAATAAACCTAACCAAAGAGGTGAAAGACCTGTACTCTGAAAACTATAAAACACTGATGAAAGAAATCAAAGACGACACAAAGAAATGGAAGGACATTCAATGTTCATGGGTTAGAAGAATATACATTGTAAAACATCTATAGTACTCAAAGAAATCTACAGATTTAATGAAATACCTATCAAAATACTAACAACATTTTTCATAATACCAAAAATTTGAATGGAACCATAAAAGACCCTGAATAGCCAAAGCAATCTTGAAAAAGACATACAATACTGGAGGTATAACAATTCCAGATTTCAAGTTATAAAAACAACTATACAATAGTATAAAAAACTATAATAATCATAAAACTATAATACAAAACTATAATAAAACAACAAGATACTGGCATAAAAACAGATGCATAGATCAACAGAACAGAATAGAGAGCCCAGAAATAAACCCACAATTATATGGTCAATTAACCTTCAACAGAGGAGGGAAGAATATGAAATGGGAAAAAGACAAAATGTCTTCAACTAATGGTGTTGGGAAAACTGGACAGCTACCTACAAAAGAATGAACCTGGATCACTTTTGTACACCATACACAAAAATCAAAAATAAACCCAAAATGGATTAAAGACCTAAATGTGAGACTGAGACCATAAAAATCCTAGAAGAGAGCTGAGGCAGTCATATCTTTGACATTGACCATAAGAACGTCTCTCTAGATACATCTGAGACCAGAGAAACAAGAGCAAAAATAAACTATTGGGACTGCATCAAAGTAAAAAGCTTCTGCACAGCAAAGGTAACAACCAACAAAACTAACCTACTGAACGGGAGAAGACATTTGCAAATGACATATCCAATAAAAGGTTAGTCTACAAAATCTATAAGACCAAAACCCAAATAATCCAATTAAGAATGGGCAGAAGACACGACCAGATATTTCTCCAAAGACATCCCAATGCCAACAGATACATGAAAAGATGGACAATATCACTCATTATCAGGAAAATGCAAACCAAAACCACAATGAGCTATCACCTCACCAGCCAGAATGGCTAAAATCAAAAGAAACAAGCATTGATGAAGATGAGGAGAAATAGGTACCCTGGTGCGCTGTTGATAGGAATGCAAGCTGGTACAGCCACTGTGGAAGACAATATGGAGGTTCTTCTAAAAGTTAAAAATAGAACTACTCTACAATCCAGTAACCAAACTACTGGGGATTTATCCAAAAAATACAAAAACACTAATTCAAAGGGATACATGCACCCATTTGTTTATTATAGCAATATATGTAATAGCGAAATTATGGAAGCAACCTGTGTCCATCGATAGATGAATGGATAAAGCAGATGTCACACACACATACACACACAGTGGAATACTACTCAGTCCTAAAAAAAATGAGATCTTACCATTTGCAACGATATGGATGTAATTAGAGGGTGTTACAGTAAGTGAAATCAGTCAGTCAGAGAAAGACAAAGGCATATGATTTCACTCATATGTAGAATTTAAGAAACAAATAAAGAGGGGGGATAAAGAGACAAACCAAAAAATCGAATCTTAACTGTAGAGAATAAACTGATGGTTGTGAGAGAGGAGGGGTTGGGGGTTGAGTGAGACAAGAGTACACTTATCTTGATGAGCACTGAGTAATATATTGAATTGTTGAATCACTGTATTGTACACCTGAAACAAATGTAACATTTTATATTAACTATACTGGAATAAAAATAAAAACCTCTCTTCCTTCTGACAGAAAAAAAGACAAATTGGTAGAAAATTTAGGAGAAATACCAGGAACTTGAACTATTTTTTATATTATTAAATGTGTTGTTATAAGAAAAAGTAACTCTTCTAAATAATCTATCTTCGTTTTAAAGAATACATAGGTGAATATTTGATTCTCATCATTTTTTTCCCTGGATTTTGTGTTTGCAAGTTTCAGTAACTCTCTTAATGAGATCTAGTGTAGTGAACCTGAATAGTTACATGACTGAGTCTAAAAACTGTTTTCCATATTGCTTTCTTATATCTATGCTTAGTCAGTTTTTTTCTTATCTTTTTTAGTACCTTATAATACACCTGTCTTTTTGCCTCCTCAGCAACCGTGTTGAAGCATGGACAAGAGATGTTGCTTTCTTACTCAGACAAGAAGGCAGACCTGTGGTTAATCTTATCCCTAAAAAGACTAAAGTAAGAGTAATGGAAAGGGACTGGAAGAATACAGACAGAGCAGTGAATTGGTTAAGAAAGGAAGCAAATAATTACACTCAACCGTTTGTTCTCTACTTGGGATTAAATTTACCACATCCATATCCTTCCCCATCTTCAGGAGAAAATTTTGGATCTTCAACATTTCATACATCTCTTTATTGGCTTAAAAAGGTAAGTACACTATAGTGTGCTCAAAAATACAAGTTAATATTATAAACTGTATGTTATTGGTACTTGGCCACTGCTTCTTTGATCACTTTTAAAGACAAATTTGAAAATTCTGTAGCTTAGTTAATCAAATATGTCCAATAACTGGTTGACAAAAAACAAAGGGGCAATTTTACATAGATAAAATAAGTATTTAAAAAATCAGTAATCTGATGGGTATTAAGTGGGGCACAGATTACATGGAACAAACAACGAATCATGGAACACCACATCCAAAACTAATGATGTACTGTATGGTGATTAACATAACATAACATAACATAACAAAACAATAAAAGAAACAGTAAAGACAGGATCTCCAAAAGAGAAAAAAAAAAAAGCCCTAGTAATCTACTTCTGAGTTGAACTCATTTGTATGTAATGTGTCTATAAAAAAAGAAACTGGGGCATCTGGATGGCTCAGGTTATGTTCCCAAGGTCCTGGGATTGAGCCCCAGGTCAGGCTCTTTTCTCAGTGCAGAGTCTGCTCAGAATTTTCTCTCTCTCCCTCCCTCTGCCCTGTGCCCCCAGCTTGTTAGCTTTCAAATAAATAAAATCTTGAAAAAAAAAAAAAAAAAGAGAGAGAGAGAAGAAACTAAAAGGCATTCTCTTAAGAGTGCCGGCAGTCTTCACTTGGCAGAGGGCAGGTTAGTAAAAGTGACCATGCAAGTTCAAACTGTACAAAGAGTTCTCAACAATCAATTGAGAAAATGACCATTTTTCTAGGACTCTTAAAAACATTTGTCAAAACATTAAACCTCTTATTTTGGGTTATAAATGTGCAGGGAAATGAAAAACCAGGAAAACTAATGTTGAATGCACTGTAACTGGAAACACTAGAAATATTGAGGATTAAAGTGTTTTGGGTTTTTGAAAAAAAAATCAAGAATTTGGGCAGTGCTCGTCTTCTCACTATATAACAAGATAATGAAGAAAGCATCTTCTCTAAGTCCTCGCAGACTGTCCTATCCCTTTCTAAATGTAGATCACCTTCCAACATTTTACCCTTTGCACTTCCAATGTCATAATGTATTTCTGAGAATTCTTTTAATCTATGGATTTTTCCAGTGTCACTTTCTCTAGAATATGTTCATCCTTCTGTGTTGCAGCGAACTTCCTATTTTTACCAATGAGTTTTATCTACATTAAGTTCCTCTGGCTGCATAGCTAGAATGTATCAAATGGTGGTAGGGTAGGGACACCTGGGTGGCTCAGTGGGTTAAAGCCTCTGCTTTCGTCCTAGGGTCCTGGGATAGAGCCCTGCATCAGGCTCTCTGCTCAGCGGGGAGCCTGCTTCCTCCTCTCTCTCTGCCTACCTGTGATCTGTCTGTCCAATAAATAAATAAAGTCTTAAAAAAAAAATGGTGTCTGTATCAACGTGCCCAGGATGACTCTTTTTTCTATGACTCTAGTTAATGTTTGATTCAGATTTCACAAACAGTGTTACCACTTTTTTATTTCTTTACTGTACATTCATCTTTATCAATCCCCTCTTTTGACTATCCATTTTTGTAAAATGCTGCATGGAGTTCTCCCTGGGAGACAAGGAGGCAGCCCAGCTACACGCTTGGCTATACGTATCCATACTGAAAAAACGATTTACAGGGACCAATCACTGATAGGCTTTGAAAAAAAATAATGTGATTAGTCACCAATTGGGGCACACACCTGTAATATACAGGGATTTGTAGACTACAGAGCTAGCAGTATTTGTGGAAGTTTGCACTTATGCAGCAACTCACAGTTAATATGCTTTGGTAATTAAAATTTGTGTTGTTGGGGGCTGGGATTATTTAACTCAACCTTGGCAAATGAAATCCATGCCCATCTGAGCCATGCAAACAAGAACCGCCTGTGTTTTGTTTGGAAGGCATCAACTTAAATTGAATTTAAGTTGCTTTAAAAACTCTAATCAGAGGTTAAAGCCTCTGCTTTCAGCTCTGGTCATGATCCCAGGGTGTTCGGATCAAACCCCGCATCAGGTTCTCTGCTCAGTAGGGAGCCTGCTTTCCTTCCTTTCTCTCTGCCTGCCTCTCTGCCTACTTGTGATCTCTGTCTGTCAAATAAGCTTAAAAAAATTTAAAAACTCTAATCAGAAATGCTGCTTAGTGAACCCTGTTTCAAAGGAAACAATGTCAAAATTGTAGATACTTAATGTCTTCTGAAAAAGTTGTAACTGGCTCCATCTTGAAAAATGAGTACTAGCCAGGGCACCTGGGTGGCTCAGTGGGTTAAAGCCTCTGCCTTCGGCTCAGGTCCTAGGGTCCTGGGATCGAACCCCGAAGCAGGCTCTCTGCTCAGCAGGGAGCCTGCTTCCTCCTCTCTCTCTGCCTGCCTGCCTACTTGTGACCTCTCTTTCTCTCTCTGTGTCAAATAAATAAAAAATATCTTAAAAGAAAAAGAAAAATGAGCACTAGCCTAATGAACTGAATCGAATAACTTATCAGTAAGTAGTAAGTAGACATCTCTGAATTTAAGTTACATGACTAAAAGAAGTATATGACTTAAGTTTAGTCTTGTTTTCACCAAAGCTATAAACATTCATATGTATTAAAAAGTTGTATTTTTTCGGGGCACCTGGGTGGCTCAGTGGGTTAAGCCGCTGCCTTTGGCTCGGGTCATGATCTCAGAGTCCTGGGATCGAGTCCCACATCGGGCTCTCTGCTCAGCAGGGAGCCTGCTTCCCTACCTCTCTCTGCCTGCCTTTCTGCCTACTTGTGGCCTCTGTCTGTCAAATAAATAAATAAAATCTTTAAAAAAAAAAAGTTGTATTTTTTCTTAGCAAACATTTGGCTGTCTCACTAGATATTGGCAGTTTTACTAGCAAACTATTGGGAAACAGTCTAGATTCTGAGGTTGTTGATTCTGGAATTTTGAACTGGTCACACCAATAAAAAGCTTGGATACTTTTTCTGGACTAGAACACTGTCTAATATAGCTCATATTTTTCTTTGTCATGTGCAATTATAAAAACAATTTTCGTGACTCTATATATGGATATTAATACATATCTTTTGTTGTCCCTAGTAATATTAACAATTTGTTCCTAATTGTGTATTTGATTTACTATTTTCTTTACATACCTCTACAATCCCAAATAATTAAGTATTGTCTTGTTCACCATACATACTTGTTGGAAGAGAGAATATTAACTACCTTGTTTTTCTCTCCTTTTTAGGTTTCTTATGATGCCATCAAAATCCCAAAGTGGTCACCTCTGTCAGAAATGCACCCTATAGATTATTACTCTTCTTATACAAAAAACTGCACTGGAAAGTTTACAGAAAAAGAAATTAAAAATATTAGAGCCTTTTATTATGCCATGTGTGCTGAGACAGATGCCATGCTTGGTAGGTGGTATATTTAATAAGCAATTAAATGAAGAAAAAGTATAATATTTTTCCAACAAACTGTGATCATGCTGGTTGTTGACTTGTATGAACTTCCTCAGACAATGTTTTACAACAGTTGCTGGGTGCTAAAGGCTTAGAACTATAAAAATCTTGACCCATATAAAAATTGGATAATTTGTATTATTAATCATGGACTAAGAAGTCTTTTTCATCTTAAATATTCATAAATTAATAAATGCGCAGGTTTGTTCGTACCTAAAGACAGGACCATAGGTTATTATCTGCTTGACACAAAACTTTTTACCTGCTTTAAACAGGAATCAGTACAGGTGCCTGGGTGGCTCAGGGGGTTAAAGCCTCTGCCTTTGGCTTAGGTCATGATTGTAGGGTCCTGGGATCGAGTCCTGCATTGGGCTCTCTGCTCGGGGGGGGAACCTGCTTTCCCCTCTCTCTCTTCCTGCCTCTCTGCCTACTTGTGATCTCTATCTGTCAAATAAATAAATAAAATCTTTTAAAAAAATAAAATAAACAGGAATCAGTACATATGTGACACAGGTACACATGTGACAGGTAAATTGTAAGGCAGCTTAGATCCTGAGAGATGAATTTAGTCACAGAATCTTGTGAATTCTCCCAGACTTGTAATAATTAGAAAACAAAACCATTCCTCCCAGGCCCTTTAGAGTTTAACTAAAACTGACATCATTTTTTTTTTTAATGTGTATTTCTAGACCAGTATCATACCAGTCTCCTTCCCTAGTTCAGCTCAAAACCCTACCTGCTTCCATAAGATGAGTGTCAAGAAAGTGTTTTGCCTACTCACTTGTAGAGTGAATGGCATTTTCCACTTTAGATTGAAGAACCCTTGTTTTAAAAAAAAAAAAAAAATCAATTTTTCTAACAAGTTATTTTCATAGTTTGCTATACTTTGGAGTGGAGCAAACCATATTAGTGAAGTGTGGGAAGCACACTTTTGTACAAAGTGAATTTTGAGGGGGAACGGGTGGCTGATTCTTAAAAAGTATTATTGGCCCAAAATAGAAAAGTATAAATCAGAAAGCAAAAAAAATGGGTGTATTATTTATAATATATCAAGTATAATATGAATTAAAAGTCCTGATGATTTTATAAATACATTTAATATTTAAAGCAAATTTCTTTAATCCTGAATTGTTTTTCAAATTTTCTGATGTCAGTCAGTATTCACCCATTGCACCCTGGAAATCACTTTGGAAATTTTGCAGTTATCCATTCATCTGTATCTACTAAGGTAAAATATTATATATATAATGTTGCTGCAGGGATTATGGGAATAGCTCTTGAAGTCTCTTTGATTAATAAAAAAAAAATGCAGCAGCTCACTTCAACTACAGAGTTTATGAAATATGTCATACATTGTTATATCCACACTAGTCTCACCTCCAAATAGTATTTCTTACTGTTCACTATATTTGTTCTACAAATATTTAGTGCCCACTAGCTAGCTATCAGGCACTATCTAGGGCATTGGAGGTACTAATTGAATATTATTAAGAAATCACACTTTAATTAAAAACACTAAGCTCTTGCTCCACCTCAGGGTCTTTATATGTGCTTTTCCCTGGGCCTGGGATGCTCTTCCCTTTGCTGTTTACATGGCTGGTTATTCTCAGTCTTTAGCTCTCAGTTCATATATCTCCTCAGGGATGTCTTCCCAGCCACCGCAAGTTAGTATACCATCCTACCTATTCTCTGCCTTGTCATCTTGATTATTTACATCATAATTGTCAATTATTTTGTCTATTTGCTTGTTTACTGTCTGCTTCCCTTGAGCAAGGGGGACCCTGTGAGAGCAGGGATTTCAGTCTTTTTTTTTTTTTTTAAGGATTTTACTTATTTATTTGACAGTGAGAGATCACAAGTAGGCAGAGAGGCAGGTAAGGGGGGGGCTCTCTGAGCAGAGAGCCCGATGTGGGGCTTGATCCCAGGATCCTGGAATCATGACTTGAGCTGAAGGCAGAGGCTTAACCCACTGAGCCACCCAGGCGCCCCAAGGGATCTCAGTCTTAACCAAGCTCATGTCCCAGGTGCCTCGCTTTGGATCCATGGTACCTGGCACATAGTAAGAACTCAGCAAATACGTACAAGATGAGTACAAACACCAGCCCTTGTAACGTGAGTTGTAACTACGGCTGCAGAGGCCTTGGAGGACAGCGATTCAGTCTACCTGGAGGAGCAGGCAGTTTCACCAGGGAGATAATGCTTGAGCTAGGTCCTAGAGGAAGAATGGGAATCTGCCAAGTAGAAGGTGAGAGAAAAGGCATTCCACACAGAAGAAAGCAGACAACGTACAGAGGCAAGAAAATCTAACCTAATTATGACTAGTTTAGGAATTCTAAGTCGTTTAGGACTATAAGAAGTATAGGTCTAGAGGGCAATTGAGGGTGCTGAGCTTGCTGAAGAATTAGACAATGGGAAGTTTTGAAGAAGTTTTAAGCTGGGGTAAGACATGATCAAATATTTTAAAAAGACAGCCGCCCCAATGGTACAAGAGTTAGAGAAGAAAGAGGTATAGGGGCAAGACCAATTTAGAAGCCATTATATTTGTCCAGTTGAAAGATTCTGATGTTCTGTGCTCTGTAAATAACTCCATAGAACAGTGGGTCTCAGTTTGATGGGACCTCAGAATCACCTGTGGGTTTTATATTCCTAATACAGACCCCTGTAGGTCAGGATTGGGGAACTGGCAAATAGGGATGATTCTTCTCTCTGGACCGGGCCTTCCTGTGATTCTCTCAATCACAATGAGGAGGACACTAAGAGACAGGGACTGGTCAGAGGAATTTTACTGTCCAGTTATTCCCTACCCAAGAATATACTAAGTCTGACCTGCCTGTTGGGGGTGTAGGAGAAAGGGTAGCAGGGAGGAGGCATAAATTGTGGCTTGGTGGTAATACCAGTCCTTTCATTGGGACACACCACAGCACTGACATCTAGAGTTGTCTTTCTTTTTTCATTTAAGTCACAAAGGGGAAAAACATTTTCCCCAATCTCTGATAGGAACATAGAAACCAAGCCAGCGTCATCTCCAAATATCAGTACCGTATTTTCTCCTTCCTCTGTCTTGTCTGTCAGGTGAAGTGTGGCATGACTTACTTAAGAACACCGGCTGGCATCCAGATGTTAGTTAGCAATCGCCCTCTTGCGAGGTCGAGTTGTTATGAGCTTACTGTGATAGAACACAAACTAAAGGCTAATTAATTAAGGTTTATCTTGATTCGTGTTGTAGGAGAAATTATTTTAGCTCTTCGCCAGTTAGATCTTCTTCAGAAAACTATTGTCATATACACCTCAGACCACGGAGAGCTGGCCATGGAGCATCGTCAGTTTTATAAAATGAGTATGTACGAAGCGAGTGCCCACGTTCCACTCTTGATGATGGGACCAGGAATTAAGGCCAACCTACAAGTACCCAGTGTGGTTTCTCTTGTGGATATTTACCCGACTATGCTTGGTAAGTACCACAATCCTGTAAGTATTTATTTGTAATCATGTTGGAAAAGGAATAAGTAGAGAGGGACTTGGCCGACCTGTTCATAACCTTGAGCAGTTCTTTTAACTGTGAGTCAGATCTACATCTGAAAAAATGAGGACGACAACTCCTCAGGTTCCTGTAGCATACAGGTGTTTTTCCCTTCAAAAGAGTCACAGTCATGGCATGGTTATAACGTAAGCCACAGAAGATATTCAGGTTCATAACCTCACAGGATTTGCGCAACATGTGATTCTCTACCACCATCTCTCAGAAGTGTAAGTAGTTCCCTTCTGGATTATTTTATCCACTTTGAAACTACTAATCTTGTACAGTGTTAGAAAAGCCTCTTAATCTAACATATGAACCCGTTTCTCCTCAGAATCTTTAGATTAGTCTGTCCTAAGAACTTCACTAGCTTCTTAATGTGTATAAACAGAACCATACGTCTAGAACAGCAACATATGGGTAGGGGTAGTTAACAGTTTTGTTGAAGGTAATAGAACAACACCATCAGTAAATTCAGAGGAAATTATACAGCATTGTTAGCCTCTATCTAATTTAGCAGACTACTTTAAATTCAGTAACATTTAAATACTGAAATTCTTCTAAGGCACCATCAATTAGAAAAAGTACCATCTATTTATAAATAGATTTTAGTGAAAGAAAACAGGACATAAGATATATATGTTTCATATGTATATATTGAAATGTGAAAGAAACATGTATCTGAAAACCAAAGACATAAGAAATTCCTTTTTATCTCCTTCCTTCTGCTACAAAGTCCTTCCCTTCATTTAACTGAAGACTATTCCAGGGCCTTAAAATTCTTTAGGGTTAATTTTTTTCAATACTTTTTCACTTTCTCACTTTCTCTTTTATTTTATATCACTTCTTGTATATTTGAACACAATTCTTTGTTTTTCTTTTGCCTGATGGTATTTTTAATCTCTTCGGTTTCTTAGTTGTCATTTGCTGGTTCCCCTACATCCCAAAGCAATTATCACACTTAGCTGTATCTCTGCCACTTTCTGACTCCCTCACTCTTCAGGCAACCCTGACTACTTCCTCATTTCTGTTTTGATAAGAAGTGTATGTATGATTATGTATGTTTGTGTCTCTCTTATTATAACCTTTATAGTTTTAGGAAAGGTGCTTTTTTAAAAGATTTTATGTATTTATTTGACAGAGAGAGAGAGAGAGAACAAGCAGGGGGAACAGGAGAGGGAGAAGTAGGGTCCCTGCTGAGGGGGGCTTGATCCCAGGACCATGGGATTATGACCTGAACACAAGGTGGATACTTACCCAACTGAGCCACCTAGGGGCCCTTAGGAACAGGTGCTTCTTGATGGTGGCATCTCTTCTGTAGTTTCCTCCCTTAGTTTTTCCTCAGGTAGAAGTCCCCCGACTCCATTTCCAAATTTGCTGAACTCTTTAGCCTTGTTCTGTTTTTCAGAAGGACAGTGACTAGAACTGCAAACCAATCATGAAAGGTTGGGCTGATTCTTTCTCAGTATCCCCTTGCTATATTTGCTAGTGGTATTTGACATTTTGCCTGTCTTTCTGACTCTAGCAGTTCAACTGACCATTATGTACAGGGAGCTGTCTGCAGTGAGTCCTACCTATGCTTAGTCAGCCTATCACCTGGTATGTAAGGTGATTATTATGCATATTTAAGTGATTTTTCTTTAAATGTTGTTTTATATTTGCCTACAGTGCAAATTTTGCTTCTCTACATTTTTGATCCACCATTAACACTACTTGCCATTTTATACATCATAAGAGTTAAAAGGCATCTGCAAGATTTCCCAAGGTATTTAGCTAACAGATTATATAAGAAAACACTAAATAAAACTGCTTAGGTTGAGATAATTTATTATCCACCTAGGAGACTACCTGCCTATCCCTGGATTTGTGTTGTATGACAGTAAGCATTTCATTAGCCAAAACCAAACATTCCCAGAAACTCCTCCCATTCCTTCCCACCTCTTCTGGAAATTATGTAGGTGCTTTCCAACTTCTTTTTTTCCTGCAATTTGTTAATTATTACAATTTTCTAAAACTCACAGTTCTATGTAGATTTTTACTTATTTTTATCTTTCACTGATTCTTCGTAATAGACTTCTGAGTCACATTTCCCTACAGAATATATTAACAGCATTTACATCATGTGTTGATTAGATCTGCCCAACTAGAGTAAAGGAAATTAAGCCAAAAATCAATGTCTCTCTAATTCTAAACTGGAAATTAGCCTCTTCAGACTTAGCACAGCTTGTAATATGTTTCATTACAAATATTTTTATCACCAAAAGGGAAAAGTTACATTTATGTGTTTGGGGCAGGAAGGAGAATATCTGTGCATGGGTCTTTTTATATAAAGCACTGAAACATCCTACTGACCAGATGTTAACCAGAGATAAGGTAGAAAGAGAATGATGAGGGGGTACAGCAAGAATCTTACGTTGGAGCCAGGAAACAGCATGGTAATATTATCATTTATCTAAAATTAACATTTTTGCAAATGATAAAGCATTAATATTAATAGAGCTCTTACAAATCTATAGGAAAAAGAGAAATACCCTACTCAAAAAGTGACTGAAAGATAGAAACAAACAATTCACAAGAGAAGATACTCAAATGGCCAAGATATTTTAAAGGTTCAAACTCGGTAGTCAGAAAAATATTAAAACAAGAAGATACCAATTTTCTTGCACGTATAAAGTTTTCAAAGATTAAAAAGAATTAGAAAATCTTATATTGGAATTAGGCCTTTCCTTATTCTGCTTCTAGGAGTATAAACTGGCACAGATTTTCTGGAGGCAATGTGGCAGTTTGTTCCAAATTACTCAGAAATACACATACCTTTTGACCTAGAAATTCCAATTTTAGAAAATAACCTATAGCTATATACAAGATTTATCTCCATGGATATTTATTGTAATATCATATTAAGCTAAAGAATTAGAAACAATATGAATACTGGGTAGAAACAGATTGGGTAAAAAATAGTCAATTTTATTGATTCTTCTAGCCAATTAGGAGTTTACAACAGATATAAAACATAATGTATTCTTAGGATTCTAAAGGCCCCTTCTTTATTAGCTTAGCCATAGCTGTATTATTTTATACGAATTTAAGTTACACCCGGAGTATGGGATTAAATATCTTAGATCAAAGCCTCAAATCAGACCTCCTCTTCCCTACATCATACGGATCTCAGAGAGAAGAATATTAAATAGGAAGAACCAATTGAGATTCCTGTTCTATTAAACCTACCTTACTATGAAGAGCCTGTTCAAATTTTAAGAGGCTACAATGCTTTTATTAAAAAGTCTGAATTTACAAATAGTTTTTAAAAGGCATTTTAACTACATCTGAAACGAATATTGCACAGCATAATAAAATTAATTTTAAAAATTGGGGGGAAAATACAGAAAGTATTTCAAAAGAGTTTTTTTTTTTCTTTCCTATAAAATGGTATTTTATGATAAAGTAGAAAGGGTATTCTTAACCTGTTTATCTTAATAGTCCTTTGTGGTATACCATCACACTATCATTTTCTAATACTGGCAGAAGAGTGCCATTTTTATGAACAGGAACTCTTTATACTATTAAAGTTGATAGCACTTCAGAGATTATTCTTTAAAAATTACACCACCCCCCCGTATCTTTTTTTCTCTAATAACCTATTAGCAGCATCTTTTGGCTCAGTTAGAAATAAAGGGAGTCTCACTTTAAAATTAAAATAGTTCTGATTTTCTCTTCTAAACATATTTTCATGTGAGTTTTTTTCTTTTAATAATTGATCTTTTTTGTAAAACACCTGCCTTCCCCTCACATAAAAGATAAATCCATATTTTTGAATTATGAAAATGTAATTATATAAAAATGCACTTGTGTGTAAAAGAATGCTTATTGTAAGGGATTCAGATTGCAAAATGCTTCCTGCTACATGATGTAGTGGAGGGTTGGGAGAAGCATTCTACACAGACTATTTTACTTTTATTATCTAAAAAAAATTGTGAAGTTGAGTAACTACAGTAAAGCAAGACTTGTGTTGTAGTACTAAAGAATCCAGAAGACCTGGCATCAAACTGCCTAAATTCAAATCCCTCCTTCAGTTTTGGCCTTGGGCAAGTTACTTAACATCTCTGGTCTTCAATTTTCTTATCAATAACATGTAAATAACAGCAGCTATTGCAAAGCTTAAAACAATGACTGGAACATGACAAACAATTAAATGTTAGGCTATCATTGTTAGTAGTTTTTATTCTTTGGTATGCCCTAAAAAATGTACATAGTTTGCATCATTGCCATACCAGTCTAATCTTTTATCTTCTCCTATGCTCAGGAAGAAATCTTCAGGAAACCATCCTATATATCCAGGTCTTCATTTTTCCCCATTTGTTGACTGTTTTAAATTCAAGGCACTTTGTTGAGAATCCTGCAGTTACTTTTTGTCTTTGCTTATACTACCAAGAAAGATCAAACTTACTTAAAGCAGTATTAGAATGACAGATCTGCCAGAAGGAAAAAAAAAAAAAAACATGAAAATGGTTTTAAACAAAGATCAAAGAGCTTTTTGAAATGCAGTTTAAGCTAAAGTGCTTTTAAGGAAATCATTGATAAATAGATGAGAAGTGAATACCCTGTTTCCTGCAGCACAGAAAAGTTAATAAATATGTAAAGTAGTTAGTTATTAAATACTGTGAATATTTGACATTGGTTTCTTTCTTCATCAGTTTACAAAGGTATATGATACTACTACTATTAGACTGGCAACAAGTCACCGTTCTCTCTTGCCTGGACTGCTGCAGTACCTTCTTGCTCCCACCTTCTGCTCAGACCGCTTTCAGTCAATTCACCCTGCGATCCTTAGCAACAGGAGTGGCAGGCTTCTACTCAAAAGTCTCTACTGGTTTCCCTTTTACAAAGAGTAAAATTCAAAATCTCTCCTTGCACCTGAGATTCCAACATGACCTCTCACTCCTCTTTTACTGTTGTACCCCTCACCTACTCTTCTCCAGCCTATTCAGAGCTCCTTGGTGTCTGGGGACTGGACTCGGCAGGCTCCCCCTGCCTCAGGGTCTGTACATTTGCTCTTCCTGGGGGGAAGCCCTTCCCCCAGGGATCTAAGGACTCTCCCTGGCCCTTCCTTGGAGTTTAAATGTCACCTCATTAGAGAAGCCTTCCCCTGACCGCACTATATGAAACAGCACCTGAACACATACTCGCCATCACTATCTCCTTTGCCCCCTTTTTTTTTTTTTAATTGCACTTAGTGCTGTATGCCATGACTGTCCATCTGTCTCCCAGCATTAGAATATAAGCTCCAGGAGAGCTTACCTGCCTTCTCCACTGTTGTTTCCTTACACCTGGAACAGCACCTAGGTTGTTGAATGAATTAAAAAAAAAAAAACAAACTTACCCCAGTTTACTACTGACTTCCCATATAAACACAGAACCATGTCCATTTTCTTAGTCTTCCCAATTTTCTTTTAGGAAGATTAGGCTAACAACAGATGTGAAATAAGGCATTGCTAAGTTTCAGAGGTTATTAAAATGCTGAATACAGGAACTTCCCAGTCCTGGGTATATACCAGTTGGTCCTTGGCCTCCCAATCATCTTCGAAGTCCTCTTCTCTCCCTTCCTACGCCTCACTAGTGGGGCTACATGACGACTACCAGACAGACCAGCCTGACCCAGTCTGCTCCCTCACTACCCGCGTTCCTTACGGTAGACCTCACAGTCGTGTCCTACTGTCTTGTAGCTGAAGTGAGTTTTATTTAGGGCAGTCCCTTTCTCTCATGCACATCCCCTTAAATGTCTTTACTCCTTTGTTTTTAACCAGTTATCTCTGGTCTTTCTTTCTTTCTTCAAAAAGTCCACAATTATGATTATTTGGCAGAAAATTAGTACTTGTACTATGCCCCTTCCAAGGAAATGGGAGAATATGGACTTTTACATATATGTAAAACATGTACCTTTGGAAGATTTATAGAGGCCTTTCTCTACCTCCTTATTTTCCTGAAATTAGCCTATTAGTCCTCAAATACTTAGTCATGTTAATTTTCTTATTCAATTTTGTTTAAGTTCTAGCATGTCAGATATATTATTTCCTATTTTTCATTGGAAATGTTTAATTATACTTAACCATGGAACACAGAAACCAGAAAAGGGGTGGAAAAGCAACTGCAGACTCATTTTGGAACTATCCAAGTAGCCAGTCATAATTAATGGTGATTTTTCTATAGGAAAAACATCATTTGAGTTCCAAATACCTTAAAAGCAATTTTTTAAATGCCACTTTTTAAGTTAGACATTTCTCATGTTATAGTTTATCTGTTTATATTTGATAAGGGGAAATAAATTATTTTTCCCTAGATCAGTATAATCCAAGATTTCCAATATATGTTCTGCAAAACACTAGCCCCTCAATATGCTACTTGAGGGTAAAAATGTATGTCATCAAATAACTTTGGGACAAATGGCATACTATTATACCATCCTTACAGGTTTATGAAAAGTATCAGCAATAAACTTTCACTGACAATAAAATAACCTAGTTTTTAAAAAAAATTATTTATTTGTTTGTTTGTTTGTTTATTTATTTGACAGACAGAGATCACAAGTAGGCAGAGAGGCAGGCAGAGAGAGAGGGGGAAGCAGGTTCCCCACCGAGCAGAGAGCCCGATGCGGGGCTCGATCCCAGGACCCTGAGATCATGACCTGAGCTGAAGGCAGAGGCTTTAACCCACTGAGCCACCCAGGCGCCCCTAACCTACTTACATTTAATCATTGTTTGCAAACATATAGATGACTTCTAAAACCCTTTCTCATATAGGTCTTTTATCTTAATATCTAGTGGAACAAATGGAAGAAACAGCTGTAATTATTTGTCATTCAGAAATAAAGGACTGACTAATATCTGTTGAGCGTTTCTTATCAGGTACTATTCTCAGAGCCTTACATAAATTATCATATTTAAACCTAAAATAAGCATATGAGGTAGAGGTATGATTGTTACTCCCCTTTTACAGATGAGGAAACTGAGGTTCAGAGTAGTTAGCAATCATGTCGAAAGAGCATATGGCTAATGAAGTGAGCATTTGGACTTAGGCACTCTATTTACCAAATCCATATATGATCCACACCTTGTAATGATGTCATTTATGAATATTTCAACTAGTGGAAGAATAAGTTATTTAAAAATACTATTTTGTTACATAGATATTGCTGGAGCTCCTCTGCCGCAGAACCTGAGTGGATACTCTTTGCTGCCTTTAGCATCGGAAACGTTAAAGAATGAACATAAATTCAAAAACCTGCGTCCGCCCTGGATTCTGAGTCAGTTCCATGGATGCAATGTGAATGCTTCCACCTACATGCTGCGGACTAACCGATGGAAGTATATCGCCTACTCCGATGGCACTTCAGTACTGCCCCAACTCTTTGGTAAATCTGTTGGTATCTTCTTCTTTAGTGTGGTAGTATACAGAATGAGCTGTCCTCCATAGTTTTGCTCAAGAGGCCCAGTCATCCGTGGTTAAATAAATACCTGCTGCTTCTCATGCCAGGACCATCTACAAAAGGTTGCCCATGTGAGGGGGCAGCTTCTTTGCAGATCCTCTGAATTCCAGACCAAGTGTCTGAAGACTTTTGATCGGGGTCTCAAGATTGAAACTGTGGTTTTCGCTGATCAGGGTCTCTTCTAAGATGCATGGTTATCTTTCCCAAACAGTAGTCCACACCCTCTCATTATCCCTTGGTTTCAGCTGTCCTGGATATTAACCCCTATATTTTGTGAAGCCTGACATTCTTTTTTTTTTTTTAAATGATTTTCTTTATTTGACAGAGAGATTTATTTGACACAGTAGTCAAATATTTGACACAGGGAGAAGCAGGCTCCCTGCTGAACAGAGAGCCTGATGCAGGGCTCGATCCCAGGACGCTGAGATATGACCTGAGCCTAAGGCAGAGGCTTAACCCATTGAGACACCCAGGCACCCCAAGCCTGACATTCTGATTTATTATTTAAGATGATACCAATATCCTCATTTTATAGAGAAGACTAGAAATCAGAGGGATTCAAATACCTGTGCAAGATCTCACAGCTAATGACAGAGCTGGGATTTTAACCCAGGTCTAACTTCAAAATCCATGTTCCTTCTCCACAAAGATGCCTGCTAGCTTCACTATTCTATGAATTAATTTTAATTTTTTAATTTTTTAAGATTTATTTATTTTGGAGAGAGGGAGAAAGAGCATGCACAGGAGGGAGGGGCACAGGGAGTGGGAAAGAGAAAATTCTCAAGCAGACTCCCCCTCTCAGCACAGAGCCCTATGTGGGGTGAGATCCCAGGACCCTGAGATCATGACCTGAGCTGAAATCAAGAGTCAGATGCTTAACCGATGGAGCCCCCCGGGCGCTCCTCTATGAATTAATTTTAAAGCAACATTATTAAATTCAGGTTTTACTTATCCCTTGCCTCTCTTTTTCACATATAACATGCCATTATTAATATTCATTTCTCCCTAAGTTTCCTTTCCAGTTAGAAATGTCAAAATCATTAACTCCAAATAATTCTTTAGGGGCTAAACTGATTGACCTCCCCCTCTCCCCTTTACCCTAAGAGCAGGAGATTCTTGGCGTCAAAAGTTAGTCCTTCCGGGCGCCTGGGTGGCTCAGTGGGTTAAGCCTCTGCCTTCGGCTCAGGTCATGATCTCAGGGCCCTGGGATCAAGCCCTGCGTCGGGCTCTCTGCTCAGCGGGGAGTCTGCTTTTCCTCTCCCTCTCTCTGCCTGCCTCTCTGCCTACTTGTAATCTCTCTCTCTGCTAAATTAAAAAAAAAAAAAAAAAAGGGAAATCCTTCCGTTTTCATCCTTTTGTGTAATGGATGGGCATGTCTTGCTCATTCACTGGACATGTTCTGCAAAAAGCAGATGTGACTATCAAAGTATCAGGGGGTGAGCCTGCCTTTCCTGTATTCTCTGGGATTTATTCACTGACTTCCCTTTCCCAAATAGGTACCATCTGAAATCATCTAACAAAGTCCTAAATGTCTTCAGGGCCCTTCTGGCAAATGCACCACATACGCCCACAGAGGTTTTGTTCATTTATTATCTTAAGTAAATTGTCGTAAGATCTTTGATTTGCTATTTTTCCAATTAGATTGACATAGTTATATTTTGTCTTCCTTTTACCTGGGTAAAAAGGGTATTTATGTTCTGAAATATTTATTGTTATTTTCTTGGTGGTAGAAATGAGATACATTCTTATTTCTGTGGCTATTTGCTCAAATGGACAGTGCTGATGCACTGAACTTTCAAAAATCCAAGCACAAGATGCTAAAATATATAGAAAACTAAGAGTAAATGGACTTACAAGACTATGACTTGACTATGTAAAGAATTCTTACATCTAGAAAATTTGGAGCTGTTGAAATGGGAGAATATAAGCATTACTATTTCTTTTCTCTGTGTGTCAAAACAAGGCATCAGAACCAGGAAGAATTAGGGCCAAGCCAGTTTACTAGTGAGATCTATCTCTGCCATCTAGGAAAGGATAAGAAAAAAAATGAGATAGCAGGATGATGGTAGGAAGGTAATTTGGACATACATTTAGAAGAGTGTTTAACCTTTGGTATATTATTTTACCATTTATATTGTCCTTCATCTTATTATGCTAATAGGAACTGCAAATAAAAATAAATTGAAATACATTATCTGTCACAGAGTAATGGCAATCTAAAATGTGTTTTTGTAACTGGCAACTATTTTGATAGCTATTTCCATTTTTTCTTCCAGATCTTTCCTCAGATCCAGATGAACTAACAAATATTGCTACAAAATTTCCAGAAGTTACGTATTCTTTGGATCAGAAGCTTCGTTCCATTATTAACTACCCTAAGGTTTCTGCCGCTGTCCACCAATACAATAAAGAGCAGTTTATCAAGTGGAAACAAAGTGTAGGGCAGAACTATTCAAATGTTATAGCGAACCTCAGGTGGCATCAGGACTGGCTGCAAGAACCAAGGAAGTATGAAAGTGCGATTGATCGGTGGCTGAACACCCCCACTAATCTTAACAAAATCTGAACTGAAATTAGATTAGAAAATAATGTTCTAGAGCACCATATAGAGAGACATGGTAAGAGATCATGATTCGCTTTTGTATGTTTTAATAATTACTGATTTTTAGTTACTTTTAAAGAATGTATTCTGTTTTAAAATAAAATATAGAGCACGTGGGTGGCTCAATGGGTTAGAGCCTCCGCCTTCAGTTTGGGTCATGATCCCAGGATCCTGGGATCAAGCCCTGCATCCGGCTCTCTGCTCGGCAGGGAGCCTGCTTCCTCCTCTCTCTGCCTGCTTCTCTGCCTGCTTGTGATCTCTCTCTGTCTGTCAGATAAATAAATAAAATCTTTAAATATATATATATATGTAATCATTATGCAGTTAGATATTTTCATAAGTGATTACTATCAAAACCTCATTCTTATGAACTTTTAACAACTTAATGGAGGTGTTAAAAGGATGGAAGCAAATAGTATAATATAAAGTTAGGTTTCTCTGAATAATATGGAATATACACAATTTTAACAATTATTTTATGACTTATGAACCATAAAGTAGTTATTTGTATTTAATGGTGTCTGCTGAGTTATTTGCATTTGATGGGGCATAAATTATTTGGATGTATTTGATGGGACACAGTTCCCGGATCTGGCTGACTTTATTACAGTTTTTTTTTTTTTTTTAATCGGTAATATATGCACAAGCTACTGAAGAGTGAACAAATGAGCATGAAGTGTCCCTCCTTTCCCAGTTCCCCTTTCTGGGGCAACTACTATAACCACCTTCCTAAGTATCCTTTTAAAGACACACAGTATATTTAACAAACAAACTTTGTATTTCCCCCCAACACACAAAAGGTAGCTTACTCTACAAAAGGTTCTGCATCTTGCTCTTTTTTTTTTCTCCCACTTAAAAATACCTAGAAATAAAATTACTGGGGCAAGACTGTATCTAGCACAAACAAGTACACCAAATTACCTCCAAAGAAGTTATATCAATTTAAATTCTCACCAGTGATGCACTTCCTCACATCCTTCACCAACCTGATAAATAAAAATATATTTATAAAGTGCTTTTATTTTGAGTAAGATCATATTTTCATATATTTAATAGTCATTTGAATTTCTTTCACTGTGACTTTTACTATTTCTATTCTTTGCCTATTTTTCTATTGCTTGTCTTTTTTATTACAGGCATGGTTTTGGATCTTAGCTTTTTGTCTGTGAGAGAAGCTGCACATGTTTTGTTTTGTTTTGTTTTTGTTTGTTTGTTTGTTTTCCTTTTTGTAATTTGTCTTTTGACTTTATTCTGGTGTTTTTAACCTGTGGCAATTGGTATTTTCATGCGATCAAATTTATGAATCTTTGCATTTATGGCTTTGGGATTTTTGCATCATACATATTCAGCATGGTGTCCCCCACTTCCCTTCTTCTAGAGTTTTATTTTTTGTCCTTAGATCTTTGCCCCACCTGGAATGTATTCCACATTAGAAATCTAACTTTAGTTTGTTGTTCTAAGATGGCTACCCAAATGACCTTTTATTAAATAAACTTAACATTTGTCCCCTTGGTTAGAAAATGCTACTTCAGGGCACCTGGGTGGCTCAGTGGGCTAAGCCTCTGCATTCAGCTCAAGTCATGATCTCAGGGTCCTGGGATCGAGCCCTGCATTGGGCTCTGTGCTCAGCAGGGAGCCTGCTGCCCCCTCTCTTTGCCTGCCTCTCTGCCTACTTGTGATCTCTCTCTCTGTCAAATAGATAAGTAAAATCTTTAAAAAAAAAAAAAGCAACTTCATTACATAATACCTTTTATTGAATTAATTATCTTTTTCTCTATTGATTTGAAATGTCATTTTATTACATTCCAAAGTTGCATTTACATTTGGGTCCTTTCAGAACATTTGTTATCTTCCAGTGGACCAATCCACCTTTGCTTACTGATGCGGTAGTCCATCTCTGGTCAGACAAGTTCCTTGCCAGCATCTTCCTCTCTCAGAGTTATCCTGGCCACTCTTGCTCACTTGGGTTTTCCACACAAATTTAGAATAAGTTTGCCTAGCTCGGAAATGAAAAATCTTGTTAGTCTTTTTATGAAACCGTATCAAGTTGATAGCCTATTTTAGGGAGAAGTAAACTCTTTATAATCTTCAGTCATTTTCCCTTTTTTTCAAGGTTTCTTTGATTCTCATCGTATTATTCTGTTTGCTTCATATGGATCAGTTTCTTTAGAGATTTTTGGAAAAGTAAGGACCTCTAAGAAAATACTGCCTAGGCCCCTCCCCACACCAATGTAATTGGAATTCTGGGGATGGCACCTGGGCACTGTTCTTTCTTATTGTTCTGTTAAGCTCTCTAGCTGATGGTCCCAAAGTGTAGGCAGAGAGCAGTTTTTCCTAGTTGTTTCATAATTTGTTGGCAGTGTGCTATTTTAAGTGGATCTTTCTTCCATTACATCTTCTGTTTGTTTATATATGCAGATTCTTTCTCTATATATTAATTTTGTGCCAATAATACAGTATTTTTGGTACCAATAGTTTTTTGATTGGTATCTTATATTTTTTAGCTATAAAAAGCTGATCTGCAAATAATATTTTTACCTAACTTCCTCTTCAAGCTGTCTTTGATGTTTTCCTGAAGAGCCACTTCATCTCCTGTGTTTATTCTTCTTCAGTAAATTTGTAAAGGCATATCTTTGCAGCTCTATATGAATTTCTGAGAAAGAAATGTCACTGCAGATACATTCTGAAACAAAACCCTTAAGGAAAAGAGCTCAATATTGGGCTATGACAATTAAAATGAAAATACACAAATCTACCTCCCATCCTCTAGTTAAACCTAAAGAACATGAAATAGCTCATGTGTGGGTGTGTATGCTAATTACAGGGGGGAAATAAAGCAATGATAATAGAAATGTGGTTCTGAAAACATAGGCATATGAAGATAAATACAGTCCATCTTGTTCTACCCAAGACTTTCGAGATGCATTCATTGTTAGAACTTACCAAGCATCCACAGCGTTTTAAATATATTGGCTATAGGATCATATTTAAGTACAACTGAGTTTTTAGGATAAAATCTGATTCAAGCTGGTATTAACCCTGAAAAACAGAAAAAGAAGAAAAACCTGGAAAATTAACAAATGAGTGCCAGGATCTGAGAGAAACGGACACTAATTATAAACTGAATTGAGGACAGTCTCCAGGATTCATTTTTACTAACTCTGCTGCTCCACCCTGTTCCAGTCCACGATAATCTCCTGTTTGGAATTCTGCGGTAGCCTCCTAAGAGGTCTCCCTGAGCCTGCCCTTGGCTTTCTTCAGTCTTTTCTCAATGTAGCAGCCAGACTGATCCTGTTGTAGATACATCACCTCAGGGACACCTGGGTGGCTCAGTCATTAAGCATCTGCCTTTGGCTCAGGTCATGGTCCCAGGGTCCTGGGATCGAGCCCCCCCATTGAAGGGGTCCCTGCTCAGCGAGAAGCCTGCTTCTCCCTCTGCCACTCTCCCTGCTTGTGTTCCCGCTCTCACTGTGCCTCGGTCACTCTGCCTCAATAAATAACTTCTTTTTTTTTTTTAAGATCTATCACATCGGGGCGCCTGGGTGGCTCAGTTGGTTGGACGACTGCCTTCGGCTCAGGTCATGATCCTGGAGTCCCGGGATCGAGTCCCATATCGGGCTCCCAGATCCATGGGGAGTCTGCTTCTCCCTTTAACCTTCTCCTCGCTCATGTTCTCTCTCACTGTCTCTCTCTCAAATAAATAAAATCTTTAAAAAAAAAAAAATCTATCACGTCACTTCACTGGATCCTCAAAACCTTCCACTGGTTTCCCATCTTCCTCTGTAAAAGCCAAAATCATCACAAAGGCCTACAGGACCCTGGACTATTCGGCTGCTCCCTCTCTCACAGATCACCTCTCCTCCCACACTCCCACTTCTTTTACTGTCTTCCAGCCACACTGGCATCCCTGTTGTTTCCTAGCACCCCAGGCATGCACCACCTCAGGACCTTTGTTCTTGTCAGTGCCTTCTGCTGGGAAGATGGTTCTTTCCTCAGATTTCGACATGGCTCACTCTGCTACCTCCTTCAAATTACTGCTCCAATGCCACCCTCTCACAAGGACTTCTCTGCTTTATTTTCTCCATGGTAATCATTACCATCTAATGCAGGGTGTATTTCCCATATTTAACTAGTTTATACTGTCCCCCACCCCCACACCCCACTAGGATGAAAGCTGTCCGTACAGGCATGGCTTTTTGTCCTTTTTGTTTCCTTAAGTATCCCAAGTGCCTGGCACACAAAAGATTAGTAAATATTTGTTGAATTAATTTGCTGGGAATTAGAGTTTTTCAGATAACACACTGGATTAGAAAAACCAATGCATTAGGCCATGGCAGGGCAGATTTGAAAAGGAATAGCCTTCTCAATAAAGTAGGGCCTTCCAGAAACAGTAATTTCTAGCAAAATCCCACACAGGAGAGTTGACAAGGGGACTTTATTCTTCTTTATCTTTTTCTATGAAAAAGGCCAGATACTGAAAATTTTAGGCTTTGTGAACCATATGGTCTTTTTCACAAGTACTCAGTACTACCAAGTAGCGTGAAAATAGCAATAAAACAATATGTAAACATGAGCATGGCTGCTTTCCAATGAAATTTTGTTTACAAAAACACAGGATTTGGCCTGTTGTGGACCACAGTTTGCTAACCCCTAGGCTAGAACAGTGGTTTCACAACTTTGCGGCAAACTGGAATTACTTGAGACTGTTCAAAAACTATTAATGCCTGGCTCCCACCTCTAAGCTCTGAGGTTTTTAAAAGCTTCCCAGATGCCTCTAATGTGTAGCAAAATCCAAGAATTAAGGTTCTGGAAACTTGTTATTCAAACTATGGTCCTTGGACCAGAAGCATCAACATCAACTGGGAACCTTATATGTTTTTATTAGTCTCTCTTAAAAATAAAATAAAATGATGTATTTTGTATTTATCCTTCTACTCTATGTGGTTTTACATCTCATTAAACCTAGGGCATCCTAATGAAAACTACTAGAATTGATGAAATTTGTTAAATAGCTACATATACAAAAATAAATAAACATCTATAAGAATGATCACTAGGTAAGAGTGGAAATTAGAAAAAATATCTCACATTATGACAGGGAATAAAATAAATTTTAACAAGAGGCACAACCAAGATGAAAAAATGTTTAGGTTCTATTGAAGTATACAAACAAGATATGAACATGAAATGAAAGCAAGTTCTTGGATATAAGGATCTTATATTAAAATGTCACTTCTCCAGAATTAATGTATAAATTTTGTACAATTCCTATTTTAACCTGAATAGCGTTTGGTAGTGTTTTTTTTTTCTTAATTGGACTAAACAGTCATTTTCATGGGGAAAAAGTCCAAAATACCTAATAAAATTAAGGGAAAAGAAAATTCTTATTGGCTATTAATTCATACTATAAACCACTGCATCAAGCTAAGAACTTGGCAATGAGGGGCCAAGAGAAGGAATGACATGTCTCAACACAAACTAGGTGGAAGAAAATAAGTGTAGAAAACAGGAAAGATCGAGACCTCTGAAAGAACTCTTCCCTTGTACACCAATCATATATTGTGGATATGTATGTGTGCTGTTTATAATTATACATACTAAGATCTCACATAAGATTTTTAGCCCTTTTAAAACACATGTTTAGCCCTTTTAAAGCACATTTAAAGTTACAAAGCTGAGGGGTGCCTGGGTGGCTTGGATGGTTAAGCCTCTGCCTTCCCCTCAGGTCATGATCCCAGGGTCCAGGGATCAAGCCCCATGTGGCTCCCAGCTCAGCAGGGAGTCAGCTTCTTCCTCTCCCTCTACTGGTCCCCCTGCTTGTGCTCTCTCTGCCTCTCTCTGTCACAAATGAGTAAATAAAATCATTTAAAAAATAAAGTTATAAAGCAGAATCTTAAATAATTCTTAGGTCAAAGAATTAGAGTTCTATCCTATTTTTGAAATAAAGAAAATGAGAAAACTCAGAACCTGTGACACACAACCAGAACTTAGAATATTTTTAGCCTCAAACTTTTTATTATTAAGAGGAAATAAACTGTTCAAGAAGTTAGAAAACAAAATAAGCATCAATTTTGTAATATTTATAGCAAAGTATTGGTATCCTTAAATAATGTTTTCAGATTTCTGCTTTCACATAGGATAGGGATGGTTGCAAGGGAATATTCCTCCCATGTTAACAACAACAACAAAAAGCTAGATAATGTAAGCTTTTTTTTGAGCCTATCAGAAAGGCTTGAGGTTGCAAGACAACAGGTAACCAGAATTCAAAATGGTGGCAAGCTCCTCTGAGAAGAAGTGGGCACTCAAACTGGGTCACCTGTGACAGAACATGGTGGGGAAGGGAACTAGCTACCAAAAGAATGGGTAACAAAACAACTGATACTATGACAAATCCTTAAAAGTCCAATGTGTGTGAAAATAACAATAGAAACTCTGGGAGCACATCACTCGGCATCAGGGAAATACAAATCAAAACCACAATGAGATAGCACCTCACACCAGTCAGAATGGCTAACATTAACAAGTCAGAAAATGAGAGATGCTGGCTAGGATGGGGAGAAAGGGGAACCCTCCTACACTGTTGGTGGGAATGCAAGAGGGTGCAATCACTCTGGAAAACAGCATGGAGCTTCCTCAAAAAGTCGAAAATAGAGCTACTTTACAATCCAGCAATTGCACTACTGGGTATTTACCCTAAAGATACAAATGTGATCCAAAGGGGCACATGCACCCGAATATTTATAGCAGCAATGTCCACAATAGCCAAACTATGGAAAGAAACTAGATGTCCATCAACAGATGAATGGATAAAGAAGATGTGGTGTATATATATATACAATGGAATACTATGCATCCATCAAAAGAAATGAAATCTTGCCATTTGTGACGACGTGGATGGAACTAGAGGGTATCATGCTTAGCGAAATAAGTCAATCAGAGAAAGACAATTATCATATGATCTCCCTGATATGAGGAAGTGGGGATGCAACGTGGGGGGCGTGGGGGGTAGGAAAAGAATAAATGAAACAAGATGGGATTGGGAGGGAGACAAACCATAAGTGACTCTTAATCTCACAAAACAAACTGAGGGTTGCCGGAGGGAGGGGGTTAGGGAGAGGGAGGTAGGGTTATGGACATTGGGGAAGTACTATGTACTATGGTGAGTGCTGTGAAGTGTGTAAACCTGGTGATTCACAGACCTGTACCCTTGGGGCTAATAATACATTATATGTTAATAAAAAAGTAAAAAAGAGATTCTGGGAGCCCCCCACACAAGGGAAACTCCCATGAACTTTTTTTCATGGACTTCTAGCAGCCCTCATGCGAAAGACGGGGGGCAAGGCTAGACATCTAATGGAGCGCCTCCAGTGGACCAGGTGGATAGTGGCCATGGACTGGCTACTTCTGAAGAATAAGCACAGAGCCCAAAACCTTATGTGTTAAAAACGTATGTCAAGCTTACATCTAGTTTGTATTGAGACAAACTAGACTGATAATATGATAGCCCTATAGTATTAGCCCTATAGTATTTCAGATCAAAAACTCTAATCCAAATTTAATTATGTGGAAACAAATACAACTTTAGAGACATTCTACTGAACATGTGTCATGGACTCTTCAGATCTGTCAGAGTCAGGAAAGGAAAAATAAAGGTTGGGCAATTGTTCTAGACTGAAGGCCACTAGAGAAATAATGCAGTTAAATACCACCCATGCAGTGGATCCAACTAAACACATCCTTGGGAAATTGTAACAGACAAGAGAATAATCAAGTTCTAGAATGGAAAAAACAATGATCACATTTACACAAATCAGGAACCAGAGTGACTTTATGCTTCTCAACACAAATACTTAGAAGCCAGAAGGCAATGGAGCAATGCCATCAAAATTCAGAAGGAAAGCATTTCCAGTGCAGAATTTTAACGCCAGCCAAGTCATCAGTTAAGCATGATAGTAAAATAAAGAAATGTTCAGACATGCAAGAGCCCCAAAATTTATCCTTTCTCAAGAAGCCACTGAAGGATGCTTTCTACTCAACCAGGGAAATAAACCAAGAAGAAAAACCAAAAACAAAATACACATGAAATTTGAAAGCAGGAAACCCAGCATGAGATAGTGAAAGGAGTCTCTAGGATAATGGTAAAGGGAAATGCCTGGGTAACATCTGTCCTGGAGGGCAACGTCACTGATTCTACGTGACTACAAGACTCCCACCGCTATGTCCTCAGCCTCTACACCATTTTTTTAACCTTATGACATGTTGGATAATGTGTTCTACCCAAAGGGAAAGAAACCAAGAAAAAAGACCAGAGATTCAAGAAACAAGAATTCCAACCCAAAAGAAAGGCAGAGTTTCAGTGATGATGACAAACAGACACTCTAGGATGATAGTTGTATGGTAGGCCTAGAGAGAAACCAACCCACATGGAAAGGGGGTGGGGATGGAGGTCTCTGGTAAGAAAATTTCCAAGAAAAATAAACTGCAATTGTTACATTATGTTACAAAACTGAACTGAGGGACTAAGAGGTATAGGAAGAATTAGCTATGTGACAATGAAATTCAATGCAATTAATTTCAAGAAAAAGAAAATGATATTCATAATATCTATAACACTCATCTGAGAATATTTTTATTTCATAATAATGTATACACTAAATATAGGTCTAACCCAAAATTACAATATTACTGTAATAAGTATGGGAAAGGAGAAATTATCTAATGAGAAGCTAATAGTTACTACTTTATGCATTTGCTATTTAGAATTCTGGAATTAAGTAAATGCCAGAAGAAACAGCAAATCGATTCTAAATTGGTTCCATTCAGAAGATGGAAGGGAGAAGTGAGGATATGTAGACAGGAAAACTATGTTGTTGCCAGCCCTCTAGTTCTAGTGGACTTTCCAAACGAGGTGTATGTATTGTCTTGAGAAGAATTAGTTTTTTTCAGTCAATGATTTATCAGGTCTTAGTAATGATAAGTTGTGTGGAATGTAATTTTGCTGGTAGAGTCCTGTTATATGAGACCATTTCACCAAAGTGAGACAAATTATAGAATTATCTTGAGAAACATGAAACTGATATTGGCTAGAGAAATCATTGAATTATGGGTATTGCTCAGAAAGAGCTGCCTGGAAGAAGATGATCATAAGCTGGAATGAAGTATGTTACAAAGAAAAAGGCCTCCGCAAAACCCTCTGAGGGGAGAATGTGAAATTTAAACCCTGAGTTTGATTTCCCAGGGCTCTAGCTCTACCTCTCTTTTAAGCGTTCCACCAAGAATGGCTCTCCCTCCATCTCTCCAGAGCCTCCCGTCTGGATGATACTGGCCTAGGTATGAAAGACATTTCTTTTCCTCAGGTTGATGGATTTATCGTCAAAGCAGGAACATTTGCTCTAAGTTCTCTGAAATGCATCATATATCCATTAGTTCAGCAATTTGAAACATTCTTCCTGATATCTAGATTGGTCAAGCCCAGTGCTAAGCACTGGGGAGAGGCTAAGCACTGGGGAGAGGATAATAAAAGTGACAAAGTTCTCTGGCCAAAGGACACTGGTTTGGGAATTAGGGTTCCTCAAGGCAAGAAAAGGACTGTCAACCACACCCACCACCCTTTTCTCTGGAGCAGCTTAAATTGCCAAGTGTGTCCTCAGCCTGGGACAGTGAATCCCAGCAGATGCCAGGACGAGGAAATCGACTTGCACAGAGATCATGTGGAGGGTCCATCCTGCTTCCAACAGGAAAACTGAAATTTGTTTGTGAGGAGATAGGGGTAAAATAAAAGAGACAGCATTGAATCGAAACCATTTCCTGTGACTTGGATTTCTTTTTTAAAAATTGGCCGTTTTATCATTTTGTTAGTCACCTTTTCTCTAGGCTTGTTGGGGGCGTAGTCCCTCCCTCCCAGCAACTTCCATCTGCTTGGAAAACAGAGAATGAAGAGCCATGATGACACATCCGTCACTGGATGGAAATATTAAGAGAAGAATCAACAAATGCACTACCATTTGCATAAAACCTATTAATGCCCTCTTCAGACTAATGCAGTGAATTTTACATCGCTGAGAGAGCAGCTGTGATCCACTGCTTTAGTAATGAGGAGTGTTTGAAACATCTGCAGATCGCTGCTCCTCCTAAATGCCAAGCAATATCATCACTTTAGCTCTC
The DNA here is from genome assembly GCF_022355385.1 of Mustela nigripes. Classification (NCBI taxonomy): domain Eukaryota; kingdom Metazoa; phylum Chordata; class Mammalia; order Carnivora; family Mustelidae; genus Mustela; species Mustela nigripes. The sequence continues at coordinate 118,134,511 of NC_081568.1, forward strand.
TGCAAGTAAATACTCTCATTGTTGGCCAGAGGAAGGCATATCTTTATCAAAGATTCATCTAGTGGGCCCCTCTTTGCCCCAAACGCTGTTGGGTTTCTTGTGTATCCTGTTTTTCTCATGCTAGTACATGCTGATCCATGGCATTTCCCAATTTTTGTTTTGTTTTATTTTTTTAATGAAAACTAGTGTCTGTTCTCTCCCCCCCCCCCCCCCCCGCCTACTGGTAATCCATAACCATATTGAGAGGTACAATGTCGGTCAGAACCTTCCTCTCTGGTATATTGGTCCCAGCTAACAGGAGCTTTTTCCAAAGGCCAGGCAAAGCGAGCTTCTGCCCCGCTGTGCTCTACGCGTAAATAGCGAACCGGAGAGGCTCCAGAGCTCTGTACTCCGGGGCTTCGGAGAGCGCACGGTGGGAGCCGCCGCAGACCGGAGGGGCATCCAGCGGGATTGGGTGGAGAGACACGGAGAAGGTGGAGAATAAGAATCATGTGTGTTGCTCGAGTGTACAACCCACATTTGAGTGACAAATGACGAGGACCACCTATAAAAACAACTAAGCGCAAGTCTACCCGAATCCATTTTCCTGTGTGTGCGCGCCTTTTCAACTAACTTTGGGAACTCGTAGACCAGGCGTCGTGCCCCTCGCAGCCTCGACTCCACCTGGGTTTCCCGCGCCCTGCCCGCCCGCTCCCGTACCTCCTTTTCCCCCAGGCTAAGGATGGAGGATCCCTTCGGCCCCTCAACTTTCTCGCCGGCGCCCAACGTCTCCGTACCTGTCTCTCCTGGCTGGGGTCTCAACTTCACTTCCGGACAGGGGCCCCCAGTGCCCGGGCCGCCGCCGCCGCCGCCTCCCGGACCACCCAGCCGCAGCATCCGCCTGGTCTTCCTGGGGGTCATCCTGGTGGTGGCGGTGGCCGGCAACGCCACGGTGCTGTGCCGCCTGTGCGGGGGTGGCGGGCCCTGGGCGGGTCCCAAGCGTCGCAAGATGGACTTCCTGCTGGTGCAGCTGGCCCTGGCTGACCTGTACGCGAGCGGAGGCACAGCGCTGTCGCAGCTGGCCTGGGAGCTGCTGGGCGAGCCGCGCCGGGCGGCGGGAGACCTTTCGTGCCGCTTCGTGCAGCTGCTGCAGGCGTCCGGCCGCGGCGCTTCTGCCCATCTCGTGGTGCTCATTGCCCTCGAACGCCAGCGCGCCTTGCGTCGGCCGCAGGGCCAGCCGCTGCCCGCGCGCGCCCTCGCCGCGCTGGGCTGGCTGCTGGCGCTGCTGCTGGCGCTGCCCCCCGCCTTCGTGGTGCGCGGGGGCGCCCCCTCGCCGCCTCCCGCCGCGCCCTCTGCCGCCCGTACCTGGCCGGGCGAGCGTCGCTGCCGCGACATCTTCGCGCCCCTACCGCGCTGGCACCTGCAGGTGTACGCGCTCTACGAGGCCGTGGCGGGCTTCTTGGCGCCGGTCGCGGTCATGGGCGTAGCATGCAGCCGCCTGCTCTGCGCCTGGTGGCAGCGCCTGCCCCACGCCCCACCGCCTTCAGCGCCCTGGTCGGCGACTCCCGGCCGCGCCCCTGCGCCCAGCGCGCTGCCCCGCGCGAAGGTCCAGAGCCTGAAGATGAGCCTGGCGCTGGCGCTGCTGTTCGTGAGTTGCGAGCTTCCCTACTTCGCCGCACGGCTGGCGGCCGCGTGGTCGTCCGGACAGGTGGGAGACTGGGAGACCGAGGACCTGGCGGCGGCGCTGCACCTCGTGGGGGTGGCCAACAGCGCCCTCAATCCCTTCGTCTACCTCTTCTTCCAGGCGGGCGACTGCCAGCTCCTGCGGCGGCTGCGAAGGCGCCTGGGCGCATTCTGCTGCTCGTGGGAGGGAAGAGCGGAGGACGATGAGGGGGCCGGGGGCCACCAAGCGCTTCACCGCCACCGCTGGCCCCACCCCCACTACCACCACGCTAGACGCGAGCAGCCGGTGGAGGGCGGCTTGCGCCCACCCCCGCCGCGCCCCCGGCCGCTGCCCTGTTCCTGCGAAAGCGCTTTCTAATTGCTCGATGGCCAGACGGGTCATCTGTCACCACCACACAGCCTCCGCGGAACACGAGGCTGGCCCGTTTCTATCTAGATCAAAACCAGCAGGAGAGTCTCCGATATTGGCCCTGAAGCTGTCCCCATCCTAAACTCTTTCTTTCTAATGTTTACATTTTCCTACTCTTCCAGCTTCTTCTCTTCCTTTCGGTTCTTCTCACATTTCCCAATTTGGAGACGAGAGAGTTTGAGCCACTGGGAAGTTGTAAAAAAACAGTCTAAGATACAGAGTTATTTTTGCAGTTCTCTTTGACGCTCCCATAGTGTTCTGGATAGGATCTTTTGGTTTAGCTAAATTGTCAAGCTTTCATTATTTGCTGTGCTATCATCCGTTTTTACTTATTTTGAGTCGTGTTTAAATCAAGTGTACCTTCGAGACTAGAGAATTTGCCTTTCTTTCCAGGAGGAAAAATCCCCGCACTGCTCTCCCTGAGGAGCGTGGAGATTTTACCAGTATGCTGTCAGAAATGTAATCGTGCTGTCACTGCAAAGCCAGAGTATTTGTAAAATAAAAACAATACCCACAGAGCAATTAGTACTTTTTCCCCCATGGTAATGTGTTTTCCCAGAAGAAAATCAGTGTGGACTTTATTTCTAGTCACTTTAATAGAAGCTGGGAGTTGTAGGAGGGACACATAAAAGCTTCCCTTTAGACCCTTCCAAACACACCCAGTTTCTGCAGGAAACTGTGCCCGGGCCTAAACTAGCCTTTACATCTAAGGTGTTGTGCTCAGGTGGAGCCTCTCAGTGCAGAGTCCCCAGCAAACTAGAAAAGCGAAACACCGAGGTGGTGGGCTCACTCCCAGATGGAGCCTCATGGAAATTTGTGGCTGAGAAGAAAGCTGCACCCTCCCCATGTTGCAAGTATCTATATAACTCCTTTTTTAAAAAATGAAGGCAATGCCTGTTGGTGGGGGTCGCTGAGAACAAAGGCAAGAAGCAGATTTAATCAGTGACCTCCTCCTCTTAACTGTCCTTGGTTCTCGAAAGAAGTGGCAGCACTTACGAACACGGTATCCACATGTTTACCAGTGTCTTTCATCTGAGAATCTGCAAGATTTCCATGATTGTGCTTCCTGTTGGTGCACAAATGCCAAACTAAGATGGAGAAAGGGGAAATGATTGCTAGAGTTCACTTGTAGAGCCAATTGTCTTTGAGGGCTTTGTTTACTCCACTGAGGTATCCCAGAGTCTCAATGCTTGACCTGTACTAGACACTCAACACATATTTGTTGAATAATTCATCATATGAGTCAGGCAAAGATAGAATGGATACAAGATTTACAAAATGTCCTCTAAGCTTGATTTACCTTTTGCCCAAATTGTGTCAAAAAATGTTGGAGTTAAAGGTTTTCCTTCATCTTTTTAATCCTCCCCTCCCTGCTTAGGATACTATGGAGTGTGATATACCAAGAATAAGTTAGCCAGAAAGAGAACACAGTTGTTTTCATGACATTATTTTTATTCATTAGCATGGGCTATTCATTGGCATTTTTCTTTATTAATAAACACTAATTCCTTATCTTGTGCCAAGCAATGTGTTAGGCATTGGAATACTAAGATGAATAACACACATCTTTCCTCAAAGACCTTAAAATCAATCTGACAATTACTGCAAGATAGCACATGTGCTTTCATAAGGGTTCCAGTCAGGGTGTTGGGTCACTGAAAAAGAACATCTGACAATCTCAGAGACTGAAGCAGTCATTCCAATGATGACCAACTAATGGGAAACGGGGAATGGGCAAAGGCAGGGGTCGAGGCAGAAGCATAGAGAGACTCAAAATATGACCTGGTGTGTCACTTTGAATGCTCCCAACCAAGAATTTAAGACAGCTGAGTTGCTGTTTCTGTTACTGCAATTGAGCACACCCTAACAGAAAAATGGGTTCAGCTGGTTTAAATTTATTTTGTCACATAACGAGAAGTCCAGTGGTAGAGCCATTCCAAAGTTGGTTAATTGAGTAGCTTCATAAGTTCATCATCAAAGACCTAGCTCCTTTTCATTTTTCTATTCTGCCATCCTGAGTTGGTGGACTTGACATTATGGTCTGTATCCCTTGGGGTTACAAAATGGCTGCTGCAGTTCCAGGCATCACATTCATATATGACAATGTCCAGAAAAGGAAGGAAGAATTTCTCTCTCTCTCTCTCTCTCTCTCTTTAACTCTTTATAGAAAGAAGAAACATTTCACAGACATCCTGAGCAGATGTTCCTGCATGTTTCATTGGCCAGAACTATATCATATATCCATAAGCAGACCACCGCAAGGGAAATGGGGCCACCAAGATGGCCTAGACATGGAGCTGAAGATATGAGTTGCACGGTAAAGGAGTAAAAAAAAAAAAATAAGACTTCCATTTTTTCTTTTAAGAAAAGAAGAGGAAATGCTTATGGGAGGGCAAGTCTAAACTTTTATCCAATTGCCAAACTGGGGGTTGATTTTTATAATTTATTAGAGATTTTCATCTGTGCCATCTAGAAATTATGAGACATCTCCATCTGGGTCAAAAATACAGAATGCATATGCATGTAGTTAATTTGAAATTAAACTATATTTTCTTGAAATTATGTGGAAGAGTTGGTTAAGCCCAATTCATAGTGAAATACTTCCATGGCTAAGGAACTTTCTCTAATCTTAACTAAATCTGACACTTGAAGGTAGATCTAGGTGACTTCGTTTTCATCTTTAGAGGCACTTGTAGGTTAAGAAATTCAGAGCATCACCTCAGAATTTAATCCCCAGAAACTGCATTGCTATAAGCAGCTCAAAGATTCATTTTTGTCCCCATCAAGGAAGCCCCCAAAGGTTATTTTAAATTTAGACTCTCGCTTGAGTGGGAGATACTATTCAAATTTCACAGCAAAGGTATGTGAACAGTTGACCCTGAACTTGATCTATTTCCCAGTATCACCCAAATAGTATATGACTAGAGGAGAAACCAGACCATGCATTTGGAATTGAGGAGGAATCAAATAACATACCCTCACCCATTGCACATTTCCCCTTGGAGCTAGATTTTAACGAAGCTGCCACACACAGGCCTAGACTATAGGGCTCTAGGAGGCACTATTCATATACACGACAATGTAAATGTCACCACCAGAACTTTAAAGCCTAGATACAAAGAATTCTATATTTAAAAAAAAAATAACTGTCTGCATGGTAACATACAGCTAAAATAAGTAAACATGACCTATTACATAATTTGAAGCAGAGATTATGTAGCAAACAGCCAGGAGTGGAACTAAAACCACAATTTGTGACTAGCTAGAACTCATTTACTAAAAATAGAATAGTAGAGCTGACTTGTGGAAGAGGAGGTAGATTTTTTCGAAGCTTCCTAGGAAGCTTCCTGGGAAACACAAAAGTCGAAAATTGGAGGAGCCACCGCCCCCATTCCTAAAATGTTTGAACTTGATCAATGGGAAGATATTATAATGAAAATGAAGTCTAATTAAATTAAACAGATGTTTTGCTAAGTTGTGAGGCAGTATAATGAAAAGATCAGTCTTTAGAACCTACAGACCTGGACTTAAATTTCATCTCTACCATCTTACCACTTAGTAGCTGTGTGACTTTAGGCTGTTTGCTGAATCTTTCTGAGTCTTGGTTTCTTTCTTTCTTTCTTTTTTTTCTTTTCTTTTCTCTCTCTCTCTCTCTCTTTCATTTTTTTTTTTTTTTTTGAGTCTTGGTTTTCTTATCAGAAAAATGGGGTTTATATTAGCTACTTCATAGGACTGATGTAGGTAAAAATGTAAAATACTTGATGGGAAGGGGAGCCTGTCAGTCTGTCTCTTCAGACTATGCCTATTGGATGTCCATTTTCTTATTGTTTAAGGCAGTTGAGCTGGATTTTCTGTTATTTGTGACAGCAAGCATCCTCTAATTGAAGACGTTTGGCAAGAAAAACAGTCTCATTTTAGCTTACTGCATGTTCTTTATCAAAGAAATAAGAACATTCCAAGTGTACTTTTATTTAGCCCATTAGCCACTATGTATTGAAGAACCATATTTGACACTATATTGGGGCAAAGGGAAGAAAATCAAAGATGTACCTCTTGTATTTAAAAAATTTGCATTCTATGAAAAACCAACATTCATGGTAAGGCATTTGTTGAGAAATCTCAACCTACAATTTTTAATGTTATAGGACATTTGCAAATCCTTACCATTAGTGATATGACTCATTCATTCATTCATGGGGTATTTATTAAAGAGCCACATGTGCAAAGTACGAATGAAGTTTTAGATATATATATATAATACATATCACTTATCATAGATATATATTCCATTTAAAATTTAGGTTTTGGGTGGAAACTTAGGACCAATTATTACTGGTTGGCCAAACCTGGAATTGACAACCACAAAATGGGTTGGAGTAATTATATAATAGCCTCCAGTGAATCACTCTTCTTGATATGCAACCCTTGTATAATCTTTTCCTACAGAGTCTGGGCTTGGTCATGTCACCCACCTTGACAGTAGTCAAGCAGGGTGTTGAAAAGCACATATACATGGGGCTTGTCCTCTCAGAAAAGCTGCCCTTAACATCACCATGGCATGAAGAAGCCCAGAATGAAAGAGCATATGGAAAGGGAGGCCCAGATACTCAGCCATCATAGCGGAACCCAGTTCCCAACTGACTCTCCAGCTAAATGCAACCACATGAGTGAGCCCAGGGGAGACAAACAGAGGAATTGCTGAGCCAACCCACAGACCTGTGAGAGGCAAGAATTCACAGCCATTGAGTTTGGGGGTTGGTTTGCTTTGCCACACTAAATGACTAAATCATGTCCGAGTAGTAAAATGGTGAGTAGTAAAATGATGTTGGATACATTGAAAATGGAAGTCAAATGACCTAGATATCAGACCATATGGGTTCTACTCTTCCACCACATGTCAAATTGGCTATTTAACTGCTCACCATGTAATCTGATGAGACTTCACACCAACTTGAAGTGCAGAGAATCCCAAGGAGAATATCAAGCTCAAGGGAAAAAGTCAACACTTATTCCATGTGGTAAAATCTACTGCCAAACCCTGGCGGTTCTGGGTATGGTTTTATTAAGTAAGGTACTACTGTGTGCCTTAGAAAATACCCATAAGATAAATAATAAGAACCATAATAATGATAGCTAAAATTTGTTATTTTTTTTTTTTAGCAATGGGTAGCAAAGCAAAGTTTATTGAGTGATAGAACTGACATATATTACAAACCTCCCAAGAGAGAGGGGCCCCAACAAAGTTGCCCTAAATAATTTCTATGAAGCTTGGCACTTTACAAGCATCAATTTAATTAATCCTCACAACAACTTAAAGTGATACATCATAATCCTCTCTACCTTATAGATAAGAAAACTGGGGCTAAGGATAACTTGCCCATGGTCAAAGAGTTCTAGGGCTTCTTCATTGACGTTGGTGTTGTTTGTCATTTGAACAGGTAACAGCCAAGGAGTAAGCATCTGAGCCCAAGATACAGGTCTTGCTTTATGTAAGATGTGTCTCTTAGAGCCACAGCCTGGACACACGAGGTGAGGTGGGAGACAACATGATAGATTTTAAAAAAAAAAAAAAAAAAAAAAAAAAGGCTATGCGAAGAATTAAATGCATTTCAGAAAAACTATACAATTAAATTAGAGTTTCATCATTTTAGCCTCCAAATTATCCAAGTAAAGAACTAACTTGCTAGAAACGGTGGAGATTGCCAGCTGTTCACCAAAATCCATTTTCCCCTTCTTAACTGGCTGCTCAGTCAGAGACTACATTTCCCAGCCTCCTCTGTCTCCAGTTAGAGCCATGTGACCACATTCCTAGCAACAGAATGTGGGCAAAAGTGACATGGCTGGCTTCCAGACTTGGCTTAAAACACAGGGCTTGGGCTCCTCCATGTTATCTTTCCCCTTCCTGTTGGCTGGAAAGTATGATGTACCATGATGTACCAGTGATCAGGTTTAGCCATGCAGATGAGGACAACATCCTAGGGGGTGGCAGAGCAACAAGATGAAAGGAATCTGGGTCCTTTCTGGATCTTATGAGACAAAGACAGACTAAACTGGACAGAAGATTATGTGAGAGGGAAATAAATTTCTTTAGGTCACTGAATTTTGTGACTCTCCTTATTATAGCTAGCCTTTAACTCAACTTATATTTTAAGGTTGTATTAGAGTAGAATACAGAATAGGTTTGCTTCTCATTTTTTGTTCCACAGGGCTTCTTTGTTTCCAGAGGAGCTTAGTGTTAATTTGGATGGACCAAGTCTAGAATGTGACTCTTCAGAAGCTTGAGGAAGGACCCTAGGTCCAAAATGTCTGAACCAAATCATGCATGGGAGGCGTCTTGTTTTTTTTTTGTTTTTTTTTTAAGATTTTATTTATTTACTTGAGAGAGAGAGGTAGCAACAGAGATAATAAGAGACAGCATGAACCTGGCAGAGAGGGAGAAGCAGGCTCCCCATTGAGCACGGAGCCCTAGGTGGGGTTTGATCCCCTTATGGCCTAAGCTGAAGGCATATACTTCACTGACTGAGCCACCCAGACACCCAGGGATGTCTTTTATTAACCCCAAAGGATGTCACTTAACCTCAGGAGACACTTTTTGTTTAAAAAAAAACAAGAAATCTTAAGTATGTTAGAGAAACCCAATGTCCATGAACATCATCAGTACAAGAGCCAGCATCAGAAATGGAGCAGGCTCTGCAGCTGTCCACAATAACATCCACTATTCTCTTGCCTTACTAAAACAATCCTAATTTTGTCGCAGACCAACATGTTCTAGTTAACTATTGTTATGCAACAACCTATCCCAAATTTTGTGTTGTAAGATAACCACCACTTAATTACACTTACGGATTTTGTAGGTTAGGACATGGACAGAGTATAGGAGGGCTGGCTTGTCTCTCTACTCTGATGCCTGGGGCCTTAGTGGGGGAAAACTCAAGTGACTGGGGTCTACAATTTCCTGGGAACTTCTTTACTCATATGTCTTCTGCCTTGGTTAGAATATTCAAAAGTGGGGCTCATCAGGAACTACGGACTAGAGTCTCTAAACCAGGCCCTCCACATGGCTTTGACTTTCTTACTGCATGGTAGCCTTAGAGCAGTCAAACTTCTCCTAAGGCAGCTCAAGTTTTCAAGAACAAATGTTCTAGTAAGCAAGGTGGAAGCCATATGGCTTTGTATGGCCTTGTCTCATAAGTCTATACTCTACTGGTGGAAGTAGTCACAAACCTGCCCAGATTTTAAAGGCGTACACCCTACCTTTTAATGGAAGAAGTGTCAAAGAATTTGGCATCATATTTTGCAACTGCCACTCCACCCATCAAGGAAGGTAATCCTTCCCCCAGCCTGGGAGATAGCTAAGTCAACTATGGTCATCCCATTCTGGTTGACCATAATGGTTGGTCGGTTTTGGACAATGAAACAGGGTAAGGGTTTCTTGCAACGGTTTCCTAACCTTAAATAGGAGAGATCAGTTGAGGCAATAATTTCTCTTCCTCTGGATCATGTAGTTTATAAATGTGACCTAAAACTCTCACAGACATCTTGTAACCCACAGAGTGGAGATAACCTTAAGAGAAGGCCAACATCATACAGCTCAAAGAGTGCAAAAGTAAAAAACCCAAGTCTTTGATTATGTAGTTGAGCAGCTGAATTAACCAAGTTGGAGTCATCCAACCTCAGACTCTTAGGCAAAGTAGTCAATTTTCTCATTGTTTAATCAGTTTGAGTTGTTGTCTTCTCTAAAGTCATCCAAATGGGTATAAGGAATATATTAGTCAAGATTCTCCACAGAAACAGAAGCAATAGTGTGTCTGTACACATGCATTTACTTATTATAAGGAATTGGCTCAAGCAATTATAGAGGCTGAGAAATTCCGTGATGTGCTGTCTACAAGCTAGAAGCCCAGGAGAGCTGGTGATACAGTTCCAGTCGAAGAGCTGTAGACCAATATGCCAGCACAGTTAGGTAGAGAGAGTGAATTCTCCCTTTCTCCAGCATGGTGGTCTGTTCTTTTGTTCTACTGAAGCCCTTAATGGATTTTGTTCTACTGAAGCCCCTAATGGATTAGATGATGCCCAGACATATTGGGGAAAGCAGTTTGCTTTAGTCAGTCTACCAATTAAAATGCTAATCTCATCCAGAAACACCCTCACAGACATACTCAAAAATGATGTTTAACCAAATATCTGGGCATTCCTTGGCCCAGTGAATCTGATACATAGACTTAACCATCAGGAGAGACTATAGGGTTTCCTTATAACTTCATCCCAGATAGGAAGTGTCAATTGTGCCTGCAAATTTTTGTTTCTCTTTCTTCCTGAAAGTACTTTAAGCCATCTATCATTTCATTTCATTCTTTAAGCAAGGAGGATACGGCTGATTGAGAATTTAGCCTGGATCATTGAGAAGGTAACATTAAAACAAAGGATTTGGATAATGCAATCCCAGACATTCAAGAACCACTCTACAAGCTGTGAACTTCATTCCTCTGGCCAGTGAAGTCACACCACTGTGTTAAAATGATTAGAACTAAAATTATTAGAACTGCTTCACTGTAGACAAGGTAGGAAACATGTAGCAAACATTTCCTCAGCTAGCTGGATGGAGTTTTTGAGGGCATTTTGAATTTTCAAAAAAGATTTGTATTATTCATTGAGAAATTATCATTACTGCATATTTTTTAAATGTAGCCACTGAAAGCCTGACCAAGGCCAACATGTTCCAGAGTATACTTTGTGAAGCAACAGATGCTTCTGTATTAATGTATCATAAAGGAAAAAAAAAAAGAGTTTCAGAGTTAGATGTTTAGAACACTGGGTTAAATAGATTTCTCTTTTTAGTTTTTTATTATAAAATACACAGAAATGTTGAAGAATAATACAAAAGAACACCCACACACTCAACATTGAGATTCCACAGTCGTTAACATTTTGCCATCTTTCCTTTTATGCATCTATATATATATATATATTTTTGTTTTTGAACAACTTGGAAATTAGCTGCAAACACAGTATCCTTACCCTTCAGCTCTGACTACTTGAGCATACATCTCCCAAGACATTCTTGCATGATCACAAGGGCAGTACCACATTTAAGGAAGTTAACAATCCCCTAGAATCACTTAATACTCAGTCCATATACAGATTTTCCCTTTTGTCCTCAACATAACTTGAACACTTTCCTTTTGAGCCAAATCTAATTACAGTGTACACTCTGTCTTTGGTTGTTATGACTTTTTAGTTTCTTTTATTCCACAATAGCCCCCCCCCCCGACCTTTTAAAAAAGTTATTGTATTTTTTGAAAAGACCAAGCCAGTTGTCTTGCAGAATATCCCACATTCTGATTTTTTTCTGAGTGCTCCCTCATGATAACTTCTATTTTATTCCTCTCTTCCAACCAGGTTTCTTGAAAGTAGGACCTCTCAGAACCTTCAACACACTAAATGCAAAAGAACCCTCCAAGTGAACACACTTTAGGAACCTCTGTCCTCTTTGCAATAACCCTTTCTTTGGGAATTGTCCCACTTCTACACACACACACACACAAACACACACACAGGGCTTCCAGCAGTCACATATGGACTTTGTAGCATGGGGAGAAGATCCATCTATACATTTATACATACAACTATACATTAGAAGCATCTCCTTGAAGACAAATACAGATTTAAAGGAGAAAGCTAGGAAGATCAGGATAAAATACTCAGTCTCAGTGAGTTCAAAAGAGATACCAAAAGCAGGGTATTGGTAATGCCTACACTTCGAGGGAATAGGCAGTAGAAATGTGTTGAGTTAGGGCCCTAGAGAAGGCACAACCAAGATGACACACACTAAAGTGAAGCCAGCTTGGACAAAAGTCTGGCTTAGATGTTGAGCTGATGGAAGGTTATCTTCTCTTGGGATAGTCCGACTAGAGGAAATTTTGTTTTTGCACAGTGCCTCTTTTGGGAAGAGCCAGGGAAAAAAGCCTAGCCTAGAAAGCAAGGAGAAAGTTAAAGGAAGGAAAGTTGGCACTCAGTTTGGCAAACAGTGCATATGGCAGATAAAGAGACCAATCTAAGAAGCAAGTTAACTTGTTACAAACTCACCCAAGCCTTCCTAAGGAACAGGGGCATATCAGAAGGGACTGAAGCATTGCAGATACATTCTACCATATACAGGCAAAGCCCAGAACATTCCAGAGTTAATGTCAGGCAATAGTTCTGAAGAGCATGTGGCTGAGGTATTTTTGCTCCCTAAGCCTGAGGCAACCAGATTCAGAAGCAGCAGCAGCAGCATCTAAACTATGCCACAGATGGATACCCCAGGTGGAGCAAAGGTGAGGAATACTGACGAATCATCCTGGGCAGCATTTTGCATGAACCTAATCCATTCTATTACAAGATGAGGAGAAGTCGGACCACATGTCAAGACTTAAAATTCTGCTCTCAAGAAATGTAGAATCCCTGACACTAGACAGAGGCACCTTTAGTGCAGCACACACACGCCAGAAACATGGGCTCAGCAGAGTGTTAGATAGGAACACACGGCCCTTACCCCGTGGCCTTGTGTGAAAGGACTTCAACTAGGCCGGCACTCCTGGACTCTCTCCACTGCTGGGGTGAGAGGGGCCAAGTGAAAAATAAAACCAACAACAATCAAGACCAAAACAAACATTCTGCCTATTTGGATTCTAAACCAATGTCTAGGGAGAAACTGAGGTTCAGAGATTAAATCCTCTTACAGGTTAAAGCCCAAAGATAACAAAATCCAACGAATGGCAGTTCCAAAATCAAAATTTCCTCTCTTGTATGAAAAAGTCAAAGACCTCCTTGATTGCCAATTCCACATAGCTTCTGCTGGAGAGCCCCCTGAGGCAGGAGATTTGGGGATCCTTCCTTAAGCAGTTGTGGCTGCACATTGCTCTCTCCTTTAGGACCTCTGAGGTTCTGTTTGTTCGAGTCCCATTTGAGGATGGGCCTCACTCTTTTAAAGAGTTCAAAGTGTGACCAGGGAGCAGAACTTTGTTGCAGCACTGGCTCCTTATCCACCTATCTCACTCAGGAAACAAGCCACCTCCCACTCCCAGAACAATGGCCAGGCAAAACTGTGCTCCGAGAACCGAGTACTTGGTGTTACCGAAGACTCTCTAGAAGAGGCTTAGGATAAAAGATAAGAAAGGCACTTGGTCTTGGCTTCCCCGGGGTGGATGCCAGTGGATGGAGGCAGGCAGGTTGTTTAAATCTATACCTTGGATGTAAACTCAACAGCAAGAAATCTGCTCATGAAAGGTTAATTTGGCGTCATGTTTAACAACTCTGGGCATTGGGAGAAGATCCATCCATTTATCTACCTGAGACAGAGGCAACTGAATCTGCCTTCTTACAAGTCTAGAAATTTGCAAAGATGGGGGTCCCTGTCTCTTTCTCTTCTTACAGATCAAAAATCTCTTCCTTGTCATTTTCATTCTGAATCCTCTTACTTAACTGAGCAAGGCCTCTATGTGGGGCCATGGGGCTCTCTTGGAGCATGTATTTTCAGTCCTGTGCCTCAGTGACTGTTTCCAGTGACTTTGGCTAAGCAATCAGCCTCTAGGTATGCTTTCTCCAGCACCATCTGGACTCAACGAGATGGTGTGGAATGACTTTGAGCATGTGACATCTACAGAAATCCAAGACTAGTTCTACCATGCTTCCCATTCTGGGCCAGAATGCAAATGGAATTTGGAGCAGCCCAGGCAGTGCCACCTACCCATGTTGTCATGGACAATTTCCAGCTAGATACTCATTAGTGCTCTGCGGTGGGCACTGAGCTCAGCCGCCCCGCAGTTTAAATGTAGCTCAGGGCAGATCCAGGTCATGGTGGGTGGTGGTGGGAGAGAGGCTCTCTTCAAGAAAAAGAACACAAAATAATAAACTAAAAAATTAGGTATGAAAGTGAATATTCAGAATGGGCAAATAATCACAAAAAATACAAATATTAATAACCAAATATAATAGCAAACATTTATTAATTGCTAGACACACCACTATCATACTTTTTGCTGATAATTTTTGTCTCTCTACTCTTTCCTCATCCCTTCACATGATAACAATTTAAAAATATTTTACATAAAGAGAATCAGAAGATAACTCTATCTTTCCTATAGCACAGTTAATCTTTCTTTCATCAACTGAAAGCATAAAACAAATGATAGTCTTAGTATAGGTCTGTGTATTTATAGACATAGGAATTATGATAAATTCTACTTCATGTGATTCTCATCAAGAAACATGTATGAATTTACAGTTTATAGGCTGTATAATTGAATACACTGCATGTGTACCATCTATGAGAACAGAATTCTATACTTATAATTTTACCAAAAGTCTAATGATAAGACAACTTTTCCACAGAATAGTTAGTGAATCCACCTGTTCAAATATTTTTTATCCTCTAAGACTTCCATATTCCCTAGGAGAGACACCACAGCCCATACCCACTCTGACAGAACCCTGGCCTGCATGCTAGCATCTAAGGAGAGCCATCACAGTGGGCACTGGGAGTATTTTCGGAGGCTGTTTTTACTCTGGGACAGCCAGCAAAAACTTGACTATACACCACAATTGACTGCAAACCATGTAAGTATATCCCACAAACACAAATTAAATACATTTCCAACTCAAATGTGCTTTAGTCAAATCCCAAAAATGCCTATGTGACAGACGGAAAAGAGACAAGGGCCTTCATCCCCTGAAGTTAAATCATCTTACTTTTGTACATTTTTACAAAAACATATGACAACTGTTCCTTTCTCTCTTCTCTTTCCCTCGTGAACAATTCAGGCCTAAAGCCAGCAGGGAGGACAGGGCAGGGTAGACACCTGTGCTGGCTAGGGGAGTGGGGGGGACATATGGGGGCTTAGAGAGGAGAGACAGAGGCCAGGTATGGCTGGATGGCAACACGGGGGTGTAGTGAGTCTCCCTCAAGCTGTGAGAGAAGGAAAGTGAAGTACAGCCCTACACGGGCTCCGAATCTAGTCTATGTGAATTTCCCGCCGAAGAGGCATGACCTGAATGTCATCATAAAGACACGTCAGACAAACTACTATTGGCGGCGGTGGTGGCAGTTATAAAATATATGGCCTATAATCTTTGAAAATGTGAATATCATGAAGGTTAGTGAAAGACTGAGAAACTGTCCAGGACGAGGAAGCGAAACAGACATGACAACTAAATCTACTTGGTTCTGAACTGGATTTGAGGATCAGATGTCAGGGTTAACTTCCTGACTCCGATGGCTGTATTGTGGTCATGTGGAAGAATGTCCTTATTTGCAGGAAATGCACACGAAAGCATTAGAGGCTCATGTGGCATCGGATTAGCAACATCCTTTCAAATGCCTGTTGCGAAAGAGTTCCCTGTACTACTTTTGTGTAATTTTGTGTGGTTTCAAATTATAGCAAAAGGATAGAAAGGATGACCATGGGAACACATTACTAGAGTTGCTCAGGACCTTGGAAAGGGGCCCACACATGTGAGGGGACCTGAACCTTAGGTTTTGTTAAATTCACTATCTCTAATGGCAGTAAATAGTATTCTCTGTATATACCAAAAGACATTTTTCCTGTAATTGCAATAAATAGTATTCTCTGTATATACCAAAAGACATTTTTCCTGTAATTTAATCCTTGCTTTAGCTATGTCTTCTTTCTGAGGGTTTTTTTTTTTTTTTTTTTTTTTTTGGCCTTCCTACCTTTGCTGAGAATGAATGTGTAGAATGAGTATGTTCTAAACACACTTTAAGGTCAAGGAGCAGCAGCCTGCACCCTGAGACCCACATTACCTAATGCCCTTCGCTGGGCCCATGTAGCTCTGTGCCTACTTTTTTAGCGTGACTTAGTACTAATGGCCAGTGAATTGCTTAAGGCTCACTACAGACAATGTGGCGTTCACTGACCACACTCCCTTCTCCACTGCCTACTTATGGTCAGCATGTATATCATTTGCTTAATGCCTGGGATTTGGTGTTCCACTTGGAAGACAAATTCACAGTGGGCAAGAAATCTTAAAATACCCAACCTTCACTCCCTTTTTTTGTATGCTCAGCTCAGCCCCTCCCTTCTCCTTTCTATAAAACTGTGTGCCTAATGAAAGTACAATCTGGTCCATCCTCTCAAGATGGACAACTCTGAGGTAGAAGGCAGCGATTTGGGCATGAATTTAATTAAGGACATGTTAGCAAATACAATTTGGCTGCACACTTAAGCTGCCCCAATCTAGATTTTAATGATTAAATAAAGTTTACACTTCATTCTCTTACTGTATCTCTCAGTTGGTTCCAAACTCAGACAGAAAAAAAGGGGGGGCATGTTTTTTATTGGGTCCTGGTAAAGGACAATACAAATAAAAAATGATAGCAACTTCCAAAGTGATGAAAACAAATAATGAAAAGCAGCACAATAATGTGAAGTATATTTTAGGAAGTAGAATTGACAGGACTCAGTGCTGGATTAGATTTGGGGGGATACATACAGAGGTCCCTAAGACCATATCATGTTGGGAATTCACTAGAATGACTCATAGAATTCATTATATAGTTCTTCTCATGATAATATTATGACAAGATATTATAAGGGTACACATCTGGATAATAAGGAAAAAGGAGACAGGTGGAAAATGGAAAAATCTAGGTGCAGGCCTCCTTATGTTCTCTCCCTCTCTGGAGGGGTAACACGGAGCTCACTCTTCTGCCAGCAATGAAAATGCAGAAATAGGTGTGCAATAATTTTTCCTAGGGAATCTTGTTAAAGACTCAAGCACCCAAAGGTTTTATTGGGGGCTGGTCATGTTGGAACCTCTGCCTAGCATGTACCAAAGTCCTAGAGTCCCAGAAGGAAAGCAGGTCGTGGTCAGCATAAACCATATTGTTTGTACAAACAGTTTAGGCCTAGTGAGGCATCCTTCTTATTTAGAGAAAATCTTACATCAATGTAGGGAACTATTTGCCAGCCAGATTCCCAGAGGCCAGCCAGGGGCCAACCTTACAGGCAGAGCTTTACCAGTCTTAGCTCAGTTATATCAACTCTTTTCTGCACAGGAGAAGGGACAAAAGCGGAGATGTGGAGATGTGAGTATGGCATCCAGGTTTCTCCCTTAAACATGTAGATGAACAGCATGCAGTTGTCACTTATGGAGATGGAGGGAACAAAGGAAGTGTAAGTTTACAGGAGAACATTAATATTTCAATCTTAAACACATAAAACTGAAGATAGCAATGAGCTGTTAGGTTAAATTGTGCTTTGGTGCAACCATAAACAACCTTAGAACTTCAGTGGGTTAACGCAGCAACTGTTTATTTCTCACTTGTTACATTTCTTTCATGGCTTGGTGGAAGGTAGTGACTGGTGGGTGGTCTCTGTTCCACACGGTCACTCAGGGACCCAGGCTCTTAGAGGTTCATCGTCTAGAATGTCTGTGGTTGTGAAAAAGAGAGAGAGGGAGAGATGGAGATGTGGAATTGGAGCTCTTCTATGCTTCCATCTAGGAGTGTCACACTGCATATTCACCCACTGACCACTGGCCAAAAGTGGTCACAGAGCCTCAACCAACTGTAAATGGGGTGGGAAATGTGGGGCAGTAGATGGGATATTTGGTGAACACCACTGTTTCTGCCACAATATCCAGGCAGGAATCACACAGAGGTACCCACAACAAATGGATATTATGGAGACTTGCAGTTAGGAGTCATAAGCAGATAGGTTGTATTTAAAGCCACCCTCACTTTCTCATTATCTGAATCCCAAGAACCTACTAAGAGCAATGTTGTCACCCTTTTTTGGTTTGAGAGAATAGGAAATCCAGTGCCGCTGACACTCTTCAGACCTCCCTGTAGTGAACCTATCAGCACACTGATGTCTTCATTAGCTCACAAAACAGATTATAGTTTAGGATTGAAGGCAGCTTTTGAACTCCTCTAAGAGAAAGGGCTGGTCCTCAAAATACCTGCCTAGGCACAGCCTGAGGTTCAGAGCACAGGAGAGGGGCCCACAGAGGTGAAAGGGGGCATTTAAAACTATTTTTAGACAGATACTGATAAGCAAGTTCACAGAGGAAAAGTTGTTTTCCGTGGTAGGTAACAAAACTCACGCCAGGGCTACCACTAGGTGTCAATAGTAGGAAAGGAAAAGATGAAAGAAAAAAATCAAGGAAGGTTCTAGAGCAAGATGTAGCTCTGTTCCAAGGAGAGGAAAGGTAGAAGGTGTCCCCACACTCCCCCTAAAGTTTTCTAGGCATTTCATATTACATGATTAGCCCCATTAATACTTTAGGTAGAGATAAAAGAAACCTTCCATTTCTCTCCCTTTTATGTATATATGGGTACATAACAAATGTCTTCAGTTTATTAGAAATCAGATTTAAGGTCAGTGAATCTAAAATGTGTCTTATTTTAATGTTCAGATTATGCCAAGGCAAGAAAGAAGGATTTTTCATTAGATACAGCAAACCTTATTAGTCCTTCCATGACACAAGCTAAAGACTGCTAACACCTTCCATGTGCCCTAAAATAATTTGGATGGCTAACTGATAATGTAAATTATAATAATCCAAATATATTTTATTATCACTTTGGTAAAGCAGTTCATCCAAACTAGATGGTTAGTGTTTGCTTGGGTCAGTGAAATAAATGGTCAAGAGGGAAATTATTATTATTTAATTATGTTAAATATAGATTGTGTTTTTCAACCTTGAGTTCACACTGGAGTCACTTGGGAAGTTAGAAAAAATATATTGACTCCTCCTACCCCCACCCCTACTCCACCCCCCAGGTTTCATTGGTCTGGGCATCATGACTGCTAAAACTCCCAGGTAACTCTAAGGCATAGCCCGAGTTAAGAAGTACAGCATTAGAAGACAGTCAAGGACTCTTTAAAAACATGCCAGACTCAAATAGTTTCCAGCTTTGAACACAAGTAGGAAGTAGATTTTTGTCTGGGTTTTTTGTTTCTGTTTTTGTTTTTAACTCGGAAAGTACAGGAAAAAAGTTGCAATGTTCAAAAAAAAAAAAAAAAAGTGAAAACCAACCACCATCTCCAATGCAACCACTGTGAAGTTAAAAAAAATTTTTTTTCTTTTAAAACCTATGTACAAACATACCTATTTGGATCCTTAGAAATAATTTTTATTTACACTAAAGAATTGTGTATTGTATACTTTCCTTTTTAACACTCAATACATTCATGAAAGCTAGTCTGTGAGTATCTGGCTACGAAGTAATTCACCTGTCCACACGATTTTATTTCACCTTCCTTCCCTGTTGCTGATCTTCAGCTATTCTCATTTTTTCCTTGAAGTAAGCGTCCTTATACATGGATCATATGCACTGCGAGGAACTTTTGGAAATATTATTAGGTACATTTCTGAGAGTGAGATTGGTGGGCGTATTTAAAATGTGTACGTGGCGGGGACCTGGGTAGCGCCTGGAAGAGCCTGAGACTCGACCTCTAGACCCAGGCTGAGGGTAGAGATTGCTTAAATAAGCAAATTAACAAATAAAATGTGGATAAATGTAGTGACAGTAACAAACATTCCAAAACCAATAGATGCCACCTACGTTTGGTCAGCACACATTCATGACGTATCAGTGCGGAGATCGCAGCGGAGATCGCAGCGGAGCACGGTTCAGGGGGTGGGAAGGGTGGGGGTCATCCGCCTGCAGTGCCACAAACGCAGTCTCCGGAACCCGGCGCGCTCGGGTCACGTGGACGACTTCGCCCCGCCCCGCGGAGGCTCCGCGCGGTGCTCGGAACCCTGGCAGGCGCAGTAGGGTCACGCGGGCTCGGCGGCTGGCTGGTCTCGCGGAGGCGGAGCGAGGAACTCGAGGAAGGTAAGTTCTGTTCTCGCGCGGGGTGGGGCGGGGCTCGCGAGCGCCGCTGCTTCCGCCTGGGCGGCTGGCCGGAGCTCCGGTTTCCGGCGGCGGCGGCCGGGAGCGGTCGCGGGACGTGTCGTTGGCTCTTGCTCCCGGCCTTTCTCAGGAGGGGCGCGCGTTCCTTAACCGTTAACCTCAGGCCTCTTCCGCCCAGAGGCCTGCCGAGCTTGTTCACCTTGGAGTCTGGGCCCACGCGGGACTCGCCTCCTGGATGAGGCAGGAGGGGCGTTTTTTGTGTTTTGTGGTTTTATTTTTTTTTTAATTTTTTAATTTATTATTATTATTTTTTAATGAGCTTTCCTGGCATTTGTGCGCACTAAACCTGCCCAGGGGTGTTTGCAGCTCCGACGGTCGTAGAGACTCGTCTCCCGAAGTCTGTAGGTGGAACCGCCCACCGCATCAGGACAGCCACACGTCGACGGTCCCCGTGGTTCCTGGGCGCCTCTCCCTGTAACGGCGGTTGACCGTCTTTACTAAAGTGTAATACAGCTTGAAGTTATGCGTTGATAAATTGTCAGAGCTGGAAGGACCTTAAGAGATGACAGCCGACCTGATTGGAGCGTTTCCCGCGGGCGGTCCTGCTCTAACACACTTGATTTATAGTGAAGCGTGTGTTTCCCCCACCACAGCCCTATGTGGCAGACCTTTTTTACGAGCAGCTGCAGCGCCGTGAAGTTAAGCAACTTGCCCCAATTCACACACACAGCACGGATTCAAACCCATATGAATTCACCTGTGATCACAGATCTCTAATAGCAAGGACATGGTAGCGGACCCCAGAGCAGCTACAGGACTTTATTAAATGATTAGGGAACTATTCCGTTTTAAAACATCTGGTGACGCAACTACTTGCACATTAGCAGTCCTAATTAAAAAAAAAAATTCAGAACGATGATTGGTGATACACATATACGTTCACAGATATCTTTATTTTGCTAAAAGGTTTTGTACTTTTAAGGCAGTTTATTTGCAGGCCAGGTGTTTTTATAAACCTGTGGCTGCTACTTGGATGAGATGTTAAGATTTTACCAATATTCCCCAAATTTCGACTCAGAAGATAGAGGTTTGAATCTTGACTGCTACTTGGTGGTTTTAGGAAACTTTTCGTTAAAAAGGATCCTTTACCCTTAGTTTACTCATCTGGAAAATAAATACATCATTTACCCCTTGGAGGTTTTGTGAGGATTAATGAACTCAGGTATGCAAGCAGTCCAAAGAGCTTGGCATTCACTGAAGGATAGTTTTATCTACTATTATTCTGCCATCCAAAGAGATATCTAAGGCATTTCTCTTCTTTGAACTAAAAGCAAGGGTGTCACCCCAGAGTTATGCTTTCTGATAATGTGTAGACCAAGTCCCCAGACTTAGTAAAAGTGCCTTTGTCAGAGCTCAAGAGGACTAACAAGTAAGTTCCTGTAATTTCATGTCTCTCCTGTTTCCAATGGTTTATGGAAACTTTTTTTTTATTCAGCCTGTGCTGGAAATGTATCTGATAGAGATTGATGATCCATTTAGCTAAACTGTAATTTTATATGATGTTAGCACCTTTAGAAACCTATTTGAGGCATAGGCCTAAAAACATTAAGAGGAAAATTGAGCAAAATGGCAAAATTTTTCAGAAGTAACTTTTCTTCATCTAGCCCCCAAACTGTATAGATCAGTTAATGTTTACCTTTTTATTTAGTTAAGATTTGGTATCTTAAAGTTGATTCAAAATAAAGGAAATGTGTGGGTGCATATGACTAGTGCATCAAAGTAATAGTAATTACAATACATACATACAATATATACAATACAATAAATTGACTTTTGTTGCTGTCTGGACAGTGATATTCACAATATTTAATTAAGTATAATGTGGGTGTTAATTATAAATATTACCAGATACCATAAGTAAATATGACCATTATTTGAGAGATATGATAATACTTTCCTAGGCAAAATGCGAGACTGTAATCATAGTTCTCTGAAATCTTTATCATTGAGTGCAGCATTCTCTGCTCATTTCTTATCAGCCCCTGCAAAGTTCACTGCAGTTTTCCTTGCTTGGGGTGTAAAACCTGCTGAAGCTCCGTTTAAAGAGACCGAAACTTGAAGGATTGTATTTTGTTCTCATTTATTTGTAAGTGGGGGAGAACTTAACTTTTGATGCTATTCCACATCTCATGTATTTTGTTACTTGCTTGATACTAGTATTTCTTTTCTAATTTTTTAGCCTAGAAAAAGAAAATACTCATTAATTTCCTCTTCTAGTGCCAGCTTTTGAAATAAGCTGAATAAATTCTCAAATAGTCCCCTCATGATCTAAGTCCACAGGCACATTTTCTTGGTTTTTGGGTCATTTGCTACACAAATATAGGATACAACTTAAATGTTAAAAGAGTAGTTTTAAATATAAGACTAAATGTGATATTTTGAGACATGGAAGAAATTTTGTGTTTACTATCACCTTGCTTTTCTTTATAAATTTACTTTATCTGTACATATCCATTATAGATTGTTTTGTTTTGCCAGTTTTTGCACTTGGTAAAATAGAAGCATATTCTGAATTCTTGAAAAAATTTTTCCTTTAAAGTTATATTTTTGAAATTAATCCAACTTGATGTCCCCATTTTTTACTACTATGTTGCATTCCACTGAATGAACATAAAAATTCCACATTCTATGTTGATGCATTTTGAGTTTTTTCCTGTGTTTTGCGTGTCTTCTGCATGTCTCCTGGTGTACCTGTGCATGTTTCTCTGGAATATACTTAATGAGGGGTTAATGGATCATGGATATGTTAGAAGAGTCTAGGTAATGCCACATTGTGGTATTGCTAATTGATGTCATCACTACCAATTTCTCCATATCCTTACCAATACTTGGTATAATTTTTACCAGTCAACTGGAGAGAAAATAGTATCCCATTTGTGACTTTGCCTTGCATTTCTTATATTTTTTCCTACTGATGAGGCTGAGCATATTTACGTGTGATCACTGGCCATTCAGACTTCTTCATCTATGAAATGTTTGTATCTTTTGCCCATTTTTTTTTTTGCACTTCCTTACTGGTTTTTAGAATTTCTTCATCTATTCTGAGTCATAATCCTTTGTTGGTTATATGTGTTGAAAATTTTTTTCCAGCCTATTTCAGTTCATCTGTTCCCATTTTTTCTTATCTTTACTTCTCCTCTATCTGTCCTGTCACAAAATGTTATAAAAGCTGCACACCCAATACTGTGGGGTAAATACTGCCACCTGAGCATTTTGTATACTTTGGGTACCTGCCAGTACGAAGCAAAACGAGATAACTGTTTAGAATTATAGTAATGCAGCCTTCTGTCAGCCATAGCTAATCCAGAAAATCATGGCATGGTCCTCATTGACTTTTCATAAAAATACTGTATTTTTGTTTTTCATTGTAAACTAATTTTTAACTTTTTTGTTTGAGTATAGTTGACACATGATGTTTTGGGTGTAAAACATAGTGATTCAACTTCTCCATACTTTATGCTATGCTCACCACAAGTGTAGCTACCATCTGTCACCCTACAACCTATTACAATGTTACTGACTGTATTCCCTTTGCTGTGTCTTTTATTCTCTTGACTTATTCATTCTGTAACTGGAAGCCCATTTCTCCCACTCCCCTTTACAGATTTGCCATCCCCACCCCCACTCCCACCACCACTTCCCTTTGGCAGCCATCAATTCTCTGTATTTACAGGTCTGATTCTGCCTTTTGTTACTTTGTTTATTCATTTGACTGAAATCACATATTGTTTGTCTTTCTCAGTTTGACTTATGTGAAAGTTTTTTTTTAATAGCATGTTCTCTTTTCCATAATTTAAAAAGTAACTAGGTTAGTTAGAGCAAGAGTTAACAGTGCAAACTCCAGAGTACAAAAAGTACATCTCTGTAATTTCCTAAACTTGGTTTGTGTAATGCTTTCCTTTATACCTTGAATTCAGAGTTCCTTCCTGCCTCTCGCCATCAACACATACACACACACACACACACACACGTACAAACATGCCACTTGCTACACTTCAGTTTTGGAGCCCAGGCTTATATTGTAAGATCTAATACCTGCCTTTGTTATGGTTTAGAATTACCCTTCTCAAAATAGTAGCCTATAAATTCCTTCTTTCAAAAGCTCACTCCTTACACATTCACATAGAGATTTTTCCTTATAAATAGTAATTTGTTTTACAAATATATTTTTTAAATGATCCATGCTCTTTTCCTCCCAACATTTCTAGACTTCCATCAGTCATAGAAGATAAAATATTTAGAGAAGCCATCAGAAGGCCTGGAGACTCTTGGTCTTGCCACATAGCAAATTTTCCCTCTTGCTGTGGGGTAGGGATTGAGTCTATGGTTTATAACCATTCTAAGCTAGGTTCATCAAGGTCCAAGTGCCCCTTTTAAAGAAATTACATATATATGTTTTTATGTGAAATGTTAAACTAAGACTTGAATGAAATTAAAATAGTAG
The DNA here is from genome assembly GCF_022355385.1 of Mustela nigripes. Taxonomy (NCBI): domain Eukaryota; kingdom Metazoa; phylum Chordata; class Mammalia; order Carnivora; family Mustelidae; genus Mustela; species Mustela nigripes. The sequence goes on from NC_081568.1 coordinate 118,158,946, forward strand.
TTCCCTGTTATTAACAAAAGGTATATTGTCATTCTGTACAACTTCCTATGAATTTGACAATATTACCGTATTTGAAGAGAACACGGATTTGGAAGGATCATCTTTGAAAATTAGAATATTTGAAGTTGACATGTGATTTATCATTTTGTTAAGTATCTTAAATTATAGACAATTGTATTTTGTTTAATATCATGGACATTCCATGGCAAACTTCCTAATGTTTAACACCATCTGGGTCTTTATAACTATCATGGGCCATCACTTGGATTCATTTCCTTCTCCTTTTCTATATGTAATTCCTTATCTTGTGTAAGGCAGAGTTGGATGCCTCTCAAGTTATCTGGAACTTTCTCTAGTTTCCCAATCTGATGAAATCCACAAATTAATACACTTGTTAAAATGGACCACTGCAATAGCTTTCTGATTCCTATGTTTCCTTCTTACTTTGCTACAATCTATTTACACAGTGAGGGCATTATTTTAAAAATAGATCATGTCACCCTTCCCTGCTTTACACCCTTCAGTGCCTTCCCATTGCTCTTAGACTAAAATCCATACACAGTGGCTCCTGTCTGTCTGACCAGACTCACTTGTTATGCTCCAGTCTCCTATCTGTTCCTCAAATTAACCAAGTCTCCTCCTCCCACCCCCCTCTTTCCTCAGGCTATCATATTTGTTATTCCTTCAGCCTGGAATGCTCTTCCTTCAGCTCTTAAAATGTCTAGTTCATTTTCATTTTTAGATACCAGCTCAACTATCCATCCAGAGTCACCTTCCCAGGCTTTTCTTTGCAAAATGGCCTCCCTTTTCTCTTTCATATTGCCCAGTTCATTTTCTTCATGGTTCTTAAGGTAGTGTATAATTACCTCATTTGTGTATTTGTTTACTGGTGTTTGTTGTTGATCTCACCAGCTAGAATATAGTATCTAAAGGACAGAGACCTGATCTGAATTACTTCCCTGAAGTGCCAGTCACATAATATGTGTTCAGAAATACTTATTGAGCACCTGGGTGGCTCAGTGGGTTAAGCCACTGCCTTCGGCTCAGGTCATGATCTCAGGGTCCTGGGATCGAGTCCCACATCAGGCTCCCTGCTCAGCAGGGAGCTTGCTTCCCTCTCTCTCTCTCTGCCTGCCTCTCTGTCTACTGTGATCTCTGTCAAATAGATAAATAAAATCTTAAAAAAAAAAAAAAGAAAATACTTATTCAATGCATGATAATCTCCAACAAGGAAAGAGAACTTGGCAAAAGGAGAATCTGAAGATCTATTTTTGAAATTTTTCTTTTGAAATTCTGTAATTCTGTGCTAAAGATTATTGTCAGTAGTTACTTCTTGAGAATTTTGTTTGCTTTTTAAACATATATTCCTCCCTAAATAGATTACAGAGAAACTTGTCCATCAGTGACCAAAGAAAAAACGTAGGTTGTGATTAGATGTTACCGTGAACTTTTAATTTCTTTCATATAATTTATTTCATATAATTGAAGTAGTGCTGCTCCAAGATAATGATCAAGGTACACATAAGATCTCATGCCCAAATGCTGCAGGCAGCCTCTTTCCTGTCCACCCATATCAGAGAGTGAACTTGCCTTATGCCTGTTGTGAAGCTGAGTATTATTCAGATGGTTGAAGATTCCCACTCTCAAGCAGAGGGCAGAAACCATGCAGGGATATCTGAAAATTTAATTACTTTAAAAGTAAAGTCAGTTGAGTAATCTCAGTTTGTGTCTTGTGATTTTTATTTCACTACATGCAAAGGTTGAAAATGTGCTCTTGCCTAGGGAAGAAGGTTCTTGCCAACCCTAAAATAATATACAATGTTCTTTGAGCTTTCTGGAAGTTATAGACCACCACAGTCTCTACCCTGAGATAGGGAGGAAAAGCAGGAATGTTTCCAGAAAATTTGGGATTAACTCTAATGGAAAGAGGGTGGGGATAAGAAGAAAGAGTTGGAATTAGGAGTGGAGTAGGAAAAAATATAGCAGTTCTTGCCAAAACAGGATGTATAGTTTTATTCAGAAACTGTCATAGCATAAAACAAAACCCCCCAAATGGAAGGCCCTCAGGAAAATCCTCTACAAGGCCCAATAGTCCTGACACTGATGTATCTTGATGTTTCCTTCTCACAGGAATTAACAGACCATGATTATGTTCTTAAAGTATTACATAAGGTCTCTTTGAAAGGGTTGCTTTCAAAAAAGTAGCCTGAATATCTATGCTGATAAAAAATATAGAGTACCTGAAAATTCTCCACGAAGGCTTCTTTGTTTAGAAATATGGGTTTATATACTTACATAAATTAATTGAAGAGAAAGCCATCTCTTTGAATTCCCAAATAAGGCAGAAGAAAGTGATGTTAATTCCTGTCTGAGTTAAGAAAATGAAATGCGCCCATACATACCTATCCTCTTATACTAGAATAGTTATCTGGTTGATTTCTAAGACAGATCCAGGCAAAATCAAATGGGTCACCTCAACTAGGAGATACAAGACTATTCAGACTATCAAAGAATCCTACCTTCAGGAGAAGGCTGAAAATAACACTGATAACTGGGTGTTGTTTAGCATTGAAATTATAGGAAATAAAAGAGCAGTGAAATGTCAGTCTCTGGGTCTTGGGACTTCTGAAATATCCATTTACACAATGAAATGAATCTGAGTCCAGCCTCAACATGGGGGGGGGGGGTCTTCCCTAACTTGGACAAGCTTTAAGAGTCTCTAACTCAAAATCATGAATAACTATAACCCAGTATTTATGTTTTTTTTTATATAGCTATAAAAAAGCCTTTATCAATCTTAGAGATCTAAATATATATATATATACACAAACACACACACATTTATATATATATACATATATATACACACACAAACACACACACATTTATATATATATTATATATATATATATATATATATATATATAATATCTCTGTGAGTTAAGTCGCAGCCAATTTTATGAAGACTACTTTTTTTCTTTTGTTCAACTAGCATGGATGTTGATGGCTCTGAACAAGATCCTGAAATGAAGGAATATTCTTCTGTCTGTGTTGGCAGAGAAGAGGACCTTAAAAAATCTGAAAGAATGACAGCTGTTGTGCATGATAGAGAAGTGGTCATTTTCTACCACAAAGGAGAGTATCATGCTATGGATATTCGCTGTTACCGTAAGAGTTGATTTTTCATTTGTAAACCTTGTGTATTTGTTTGCTAACCACTAAACTATCAAAATTTCAGGCTTTTTCTTTTTTTAAGTGACTAGATATGATATTTAATTTCTTTACAGACTCAGGAGGACCTTTACATTTGGGAGATATAGAGGTATGTAAAATTAAGTCTATCCTCTACAAATTCATGTTTCTTATTTATAGTCTATATTTCATTCTGTATGCAAAAAATCATTTATATTTGGGTTTTAACTGTATTTTAATGCTTTGAGTATAATTGCTAGTATTCCAGGAATTCACAGTCCTACAATATAAAGAAAACTATTTCACAGACGAATAGAGGAAGTATGCATGGCTTCCGATCTAGCAATTATACTCTGAGATATCTATCCTACAGATACCATTGCACAAATGTTCAAGTATATATATGGGATAGGTTTACTATGGAATTATTTGTTGCAATGAAAAATTGAAGGCCACCTAAATTTTTTAACAATAGGAAACAGTTTAAATAAACTGAATAGCCATAGCCATGCTATGGAAAACTATGTAACCACTGCCTCATTAATTTGTGAGGCAGATCTGTATGTGTTGGTATGGAGGGATGTCAGCAATATATATATATATACTTTTTTAATTTTTTATTTTTTATAAACATATATTTTTATCCCCAGGGGTACAGGTCTGTGAATCACCAGGTTTACACACTTCACAGCACTCACCAAAGCACATACCCTCCCCAATGTCCATAATCCCACCCCCTTCTCCCAAACCCCCTCCCCCCAGCAACCCTCAGTTTGTTTTGTGAGATTAAGAGTCACTTATGGTTTGTCTCCCTCCCAATCCCATCTTGTTTCATTTATTCTTCTCCTACCCACTTAAGCCCCCATGTTGCATCACCACTTTCTCATATCAGGGAAATCATATGATAGTTGTCTTTCTCTGCTTGACTTATTTCACTAAGCATGATACGCTCTAGTTCCATCCATGTTAAAGAACTTAGCAAACTCAACACCCAAAGAACAAATAATCCAATCAAGAAATGGGCAGAGGACATGAACAGACATTTCTGCAAAGAAGACATCCAGATGGCCAACAGACACATGAAAAAGTGCTCCATATCACTCGGCATCAGGGAAATACAAATCAAAACCACAATGAGATATCACCTCACACCAGTCAGAATGGCTAAAATCAACAAGTCAGGAAATGACAGATGCTGGCGAGGATGCGGAGAAAGGGGAACCCTCCTACACTGTTGGTGGGAATGCAAGCTGGTGCAGCCACTCTGGAAAACAGCATGGAGGTTCCTCAAAATGTTGAAAATAGAACTGCCCTATGACCCAGCAATTGCACTATTGGGTATTTACCCTAAAGATACCAACGTAGTGATCCAAAGGGGCACGTGCACCCGAATGTTTATAGCAGCAATGTCCACAATAGCCAAACTATGGAAAGAACCTAGATGTCCATCAACAGATGAATGGATCAAGAAGATGTGGTATATATACACAATGGAATACTATGCAGCCATCAAAAGAAATGAAATCTTGCCATTTGTCAGCAATATATTTTTGATTAAAAAAAAGCAAGTCATGGGATGATAGGTCTAATGAGATCCCACTTTTAAAATAAAAAATATTCACTTTGTTACTTTATACATTTCTACACAGTTTGTTTTCAGTGAGTATATATTATGTGAATAATGTAGTAAAAATATAAATATGTATATTTTAAAAAGGAAACCACACATTGAATGCTTATTTCAGGTAGGAATAGGGAACTTACTTCCTTGCATTCCCAAACTAGCTAGCTGCCTTATTTCTTGTTTTCTACTTCATAAAACTGAATGCTACATCCTTCTCCTTCCTGCCACCAGCCCCCCCCCCCCCGCCCCGCCACCACTGGTACAAAATACAAACTGAAACAACATGTAAGCACCTAGTGATGATAATGTGAAAGAATTTCCTTTAGTTTTGGACCATAATGAGACCTA
>NC_081568.1:118164119-118203942 GCF_022355385.1 Mustela nigripes
TAAGACTTTGTACTTAAAGTGTGGTCCACAGACCAGCAACATCGATGTCAGGGAGCTTCCTGGAAATACATAATCTAAGACTTTGTACTTAAAGTGTGGTCCACAGACCAGCAACATCGATGTCAGGGAGCTTCCTGGAAATACATAATCTTGTGCCCTACCTTAGGACTACTGAATTTAAGCAAGATCTGCATTTAAACAAGATCCAGGTGATTCCCATGCTCTTTAAAATTTAAGAACCACCAATTTAAGGCCGTTAAAAAGTTGGGAATTGACTACTTTGGATTACAAATTGCTCTTCAGTTAACATATACACTCATGCCTTTAGTAACTCTTTATATTTGAAACTTACCATTCTTCCAGCAGCTAGTGAAGAGTTCCTTTAGAAACACTTGATGCCCTTGCCCCATTTCTGTCAAGGAAATGACATTAACGTCTAATAGATAACATCATAGCTTAAATCACATGGTACAGTTGCCCAAGCTCATTTCCTGATAGAGTTCTAACAGGCTGCGTTTCTAATCAAATGCAGAGGAACTTGATGACTGCTAAGATTAGGTTCTACCTTATGCCGAATAATTTGTAAATGGAAGGAAAAAAGAGAAGCTGGCCTATTCTTTAACCTGGTTTTTCTGTAACAGAAACTGTTCTGAGCCTGAGATTTATTGTGAATGTTGCAAATGTCAGACTATTAAATCATTTATTTTCTTCCCCAGGATTTTGATGGACGACCATGTATAGTTTGCCCCTGGCATAAATACAAAATTACTTTGGCAACAGGAGAAGGACTATATCAGTCTATAAACCCTAGAGATCCATCAGCAAAACCCAAGTGGTGCTCCAAAGGAGTAAAGCAAAGGATTCATACAGTGACAGTGGACAATGGGAATATTTATGTGACTCTTTCTAATGAACCTTTTAAGTGTGACTCTGATTTTTATGCCACTGGAAACTTCAAAGTTATTCGGAGTTCTTTCTGATAAAACTATATGGCAATGAAAAATGTTGTGTATGTTTTGAATATATTAGAATAATCATACTTCAATACCAAAGAGTATTAATTTTTCCAACATAGGCACATTTATTACTTATCTTTAAAAATCATATAAAGCTGAACAGATCAAAATTATACATATTTACTGTGATGTAAGGTTTATCAGGATATATAAAATGCATTTCATCCAGTCCTCTGGATTGACTGGAACATGAAGGCTATAGGTTTGGAATGTGCATTTTAAGAAGGGTGGAAATATTTGCAATAACCACAATGAAGAAAAGGTAGAAAATTAAATTTAATAAGAAATATGGGGGTAATCCCTATTTTGATGTAGCAGACTTTATCATGCAAAAGTTTTAATATATACAAACTAAACAGAGTAGCCTAATAAACTCTCATCACCCACTTCAACAATTATCAGTATTCTTCCATTCTTCTATTCTCGTATTCTTGTTTCACTGATACCTCGACACACTCTCCACCTCTGCCCCATTTGGTTGTTATTCTTACTTTTTATAGGTAAAATTTAAATACACTGAGATGCTTCAATCTCAATTATTCAGGATTTCCAAATATATAGCAGATTTTTGACACTTAAAACACTGCCTCCAAAATGGGATCAATTTACGTTTCATTTAAAAATAAGACACTTATTCAATATTTCCATAGAACACCTGGTGCTCACCACAAGTGCACTCCTTAATCTTCCTGTACTGCACATCGAAACCAAATAAATCTTGGCTCAGTTTCTCTCAGGCCAAAGCAAACACTCTCACAAGTAAGGAAGACACACACAGCTGCTGCCCAGCCATGAGAGATGTAAAGTCTCTTATACAGTGAGCCAATGTGCTTTGAATGTCCTATGTGAAATTTTCAAGCAAAGGTTTGTTTTTGTTTTGCTTTGTTTTTGAGAATGTTGTGATGTATGTAGAACTGAGTGTTTTGTGTAACTGTTACAGAGAAGAGATAGAGGGTGGTGTTCCTCAGTCCTTCCTGCTGAGTTCACAGGCAGGGTGGATGCGAAGTCGGCCCACCCTGCTTTCACAAGCCTGTTATTTACAAACAGCACTATTCTGGTTGCCTGGCGCCCACACCGTACTGTAACACTCTGGGTGCTTACCATCTAAAATTTGGCAGCAAATAGTAGAAAATAAGAAGTAGAATCAGAACCAGATGATCACATTATGAATTCAGAGTGCAAAAAACTGTCAAAATTGGAACTTTGTCTCTAAGCACAGTAATCTTCTTAATGGCCTAGGTTTTAATTAAAGCCCCAAACCTAATACTGAACATTCTAGGGGGACCACCTGGACTCTTTTCCTTGGTTATTGTATAAATAATAAATGGATTAAGTACCTATCATTAAGGGTCTGCTTACGAGACCTTTGCTACACATTATTACATTTCCTTTTCTGGAATATGGGTAACATGAAGTGGTAACACTTGTTACTCATTTCTCAGACTACTGAAGACCCAAGCTTTGATTTTTATAAATACTTTTCTGGCAGTAGCTATTTACCTAGCACAGGAAATGTACCATCACTCGATGGGTAAATCATAGCCATTATCTCAGGTGCTAACACTCCAATGACCAGTCAAGCCTTAACACGTGTCCAGAATTTAAGACATGTGGAAGAAACCAAAGTTTCTTGCCTGCCTTCTGCGGGCAAAACAATGGCCCTCATTTGCTGGCCAGTTACAGAAGCATTTTCTCTCAGGACCTGGTGGCAACAATGAGGAATATGGACTTGATTTCTGGTTCTGAATGATTTCTTGATTTCTGTGTTCCTTCAGATCTGGAAATAAAAAATGTCATGTCGTATCCCACCCTCACTTACAGAACTCTCTTATAAGACTTGTAAATAATATTTTGTTTTAAAATGTATTATGTCTGTGAATTATAAGTCCTTCATAACTTTACAGATGAGTTTAAAAAAGGATCGATAATAGGCAGATTCAAACTATGCAGCCTGTTGATAGAAAATAAATATCCTTTTATGATCTCTGAAAAAGATATGTAGCATTTTGATATGGAGGGTACTTTCCCCCAAGATGAATACAGTTGACCCTTGAACATTGCCTGGGGGTGGGATGCCAACCCCACACACAGTTGGAAATCCACATATAACTTGGGGCTCCCCCAAAACTTAACTATTAATAGTCTACTGTTGACTGGAAGCCTGACTTGATTATATACACAGTTGATTAACACATATTTTGAATGTTCTTTGTAAAATCATAAGCAAGCGAATATACACTTCCAGTACTATAATTCATTTATCAAAAAAGATCTGTGTATAAGTGGATCTGTACTATTCAAACCCATGTTCAAGGGCCAACTATAATGGAAATGTACTTGAAATAGGTTTTAATAAAAACATAAATGTATTATAAATATGTCCATGTTATAAATGATAGCATAAAGTCTAACCCTCCAAAGGGTACACTTTCTTGTTCATTAAAAAATATCATAGTCATACTTTTACATCAAGATTCACTTTATTTTCTCTATCATATAAATACCTGAGAGTGGCATTTTAAAGCAGAGCAGTCAATATATGAAAACTAGTTTCCTGGTTTTGTGAGATGAAATGTGATTAGATAATAACTCTCAAGCTCCACTCAGTAATACTTATGTTCCAATTTGCTCATTCATTCATTTCAGCTGACTGGTCAAACACAGAATGTAAAACCTGGATCTTATTATTCAACTTATTAGCAGGAAGTTTGGGGCGATCTGCAATATTGTCTGGTTTCTCCGGTAATGACCTGTAAGGTTTTGCTTTGATTTCACCTTCAGGAAATGTAGGCTCAGAAAGCACAGGCTCAGAAAAGGCTTTTCTAAGATTTTCATTCTCTTCTCTCTTTTGCCTTATGGATTCTTCTTCTTGGAAAATTTTCTTTACCTTCTCCAACACAGCATTAACACAGACTGTCTAATAATAAAAAAATTTTTTTTTTGAAAAGTAGTTTCTTTTTAAGCGACTGAACTTCCAATAATAAGTCCAATAAAATGTGTAACATAAAGTCATTAATCTACTTATTCTAATAAAGAAGCACTTCTTTTCCTGGCATATGATAAACATCAGGAGGTTGATTCCTTGTTCTAAATATATTACAACACTATCTAGAAAGAAAATTAAAGCATAATATGCTTCAATAAATACATGCTTTGCTCTTTTCCACCCAATTCATTAAATGCTTTATATCTTTACTCTCTGATTTAATTAAATGAGACTCCTTTCTTCTCCTGAATTAAATGAAACACTTTCTGGGATATTCAATTTGTCCCCCAATGTGTTAATATCTCAAAGTAGGCATCTAGTTTTTACTTTCTCCCCCTACACTTTGCTTATACCTATGTGTACAATTGAAGGGGCGTAAACACATTAGGTAGAATTTAGTAAGCTAGTGGATCAATGATTTCTAAGCAGGCACATGATCCAATTTCCCTCAAAAAATGCCATTCAATACTTTGAGTGTCAAAACAAGACACACAGAAATATAACTGAAAATAGGGAATCACTAAGAACTGTAATGATGAAGATGATGATGATGCTATTTAAGGCAAGCAACAAGAATAATACAATCCATAAAATATAAGAAGACCTAAACTAGCTTATCTTACCAAAGCAATGCCTAAAGCTCACATAATAGGCTTTAAACTCTTAGAAGGTTTTCCTAAAGAAGGTAATAGAGAAAGGATTGAGGGCCTCAGTTTCTTCCTGATCTACCTCCTCTTTTTCTTGGCCTGCACTACACTATAGAATGAGGGAATACCAGATGCTTTCCTTCACTTCCCTACAGTTAGTACATGGTCACGTGACACTGTTTTAGCCAACAAAATAAAATATATCTGCCGGGGAGGAGGTCAGGAGGGATTTTTAAAAGTTTTTCTCCTATATGAAAAGAAAGATTCTTTTGTCTTTTGCCTCAATAACTATCCCCTCTCCCCTGCTTTGAACTCTGATATAGATAGGATGCCTGAGCATGAGGCAGCAAACCTAAGGACCAAAACAATAAACAAGATAGCATAGGAGGAAGGTGGGAAGGTCCTGGATTTAGATGACATTGTAGACCCACTGTGAAAACCTGGGAACCACCTAACTCTAGACTTCTGATTAACTGAGATACTTAAATGTCTTCATCAGTTAAGGCACTGCCAGCTATTTTTTGTTACTTGCATCCAAGTGTATCCCAACCTAGAGCGATAAACCTTGAGGTCCATCACTTCCTGCTACAAACAGCTTCATCCGTTTATCCCCCAGTAGGGTCATTTTTTATGTATGCCATGTTGTGAAAAAAGATTAGGGGAGCACATGGGTAGCTCAGTCCACTAAGCATCTGACTCTTGATTTTGGCTTAGATCATGATCTCGGGGTCATGAGATCGAGTTCCCTGTGGCAGGATCTATGTAGGACATGGAACCGGCTTACGATTCTCTCTCTCCGCCCCTCCCCCTGCTTGCCTCCTCCTGTACATGCTCTCTCTCTCTCTCTCCCTTCCCCTCCCCGCATAAACAGATCAGGAAGCCCTGTCCTATTTGATATATTTCTTCTTCCCTCACCTACAAAATTTTATCTGTGTCCAATCTAACCACTTCTACCCCAGTCACAGAAAAAAACGGGTCTTGACTGAAGTCAGTATCTCTGTGTTTATTTGTAATCTATACCCTACCTCTTCTCTAACAATTATTCCCTGCCTTTTCAGCCTCTCCTTCTTGGTTGCTTCTTGCCCTGAAACTTCTAATGTGTTCAAGTATCTCCCATCTTAAAGTAAAAGTCCCTGGAACGCTGTTTCTCTCTTTGACTGCTATATATGCTTGCTTTTCTTGATCAAACCAGGGTCTGTATTCATGGCTTTGATATTATCATCTCCTCTTCACTGAAACCTGCATATTTCTGTCTTCCTTATTCTATCACACCACTGAGATAGTTACAAGATGGTTGACTCCAACATCTTTACTACTAGATCTAATGAACACTTTTCAAATCTTTTATTTTACTTGTTTTTTTCTCCTGGTAATTGACATTTAACTGCTCATAACTTCCTGAGTCTCTATTTCCTTGATATTTTGTCTCCTGATTCTCTTCCTACTTTTCTGATTTTTGCTTTTTTGTCTCCTTCATGGATTTCTTTTTAGCTTACCTTTTTAGCTTAGCTTAGCTGCCCTGTTTTTTACATTCCCATTGATTTTCCACTCTTCTCACTTCCAGACTTTTCACTCTTTCCACAATGGTTCCACTCACAGGACTTTAACTTCCAACATATAATTATTTGCTTTCAAAATCACAATTCCAGCCCTGACCTCTCCTAGACCCTGGGTGCATACATGACCAATTATCAGGTCACCAAAAAACTGTTTCTAATACCTACTTAGAAAGTTTATAGAATGACAAGTCATGTGGGATGATAATTTCAAACGCCTTCAAGAAATTAGAGTTTAATTTTGGTTTTAGTCTTATTTGTTTTAGTTTCACCACAGCTATTTCATCCCACCCATTTATTTATTTATTTATTTATTTATTTATTTATTGCAGCATTTTGCATCCAAGATCAGTTGGATGTCATTCTTGTATGAGATTCACATTTAAGATATTGAACACGTCTCAAAAATTTTAAACACTTGCAAAATATAAGTTTGGCTCTTTTAAAAAACTATTGCTATGTTTATAAAGGTAAGTTCCTTTACTTTTTTTTCAAGGATGTCTTAGCTATTCTTGACCTTTTTCACTTCCCTGTAAATCTTAAAATAAATTAGTCAACTTACACACCTGCTTATATTTTAATTGGGACCACAACCAATCTATAAATAATGAGAAAAAGAATCTTTATTATTGTGTATCTCAATATGATTTTAAAAAATTAACAAAAGTGTGTAAGACCAAGTAACAAAAAAGCTGTAAGAATTATTAAGAAAAAATAATGAGGACCTAAATAAATAGAGGGATATACCATGCTCCTGGATTGAAGGGTGGACTTATTATACCAGTTATCAAGACTTATAAAGCTCTTGTAAATAATACAATGTTGAATCGGTGTAAACATAGAAAAATAGATTAATTGAATAGAACAGAGGGTCAATAAACAGACCTACACATAAAAACACACTTGATTTATGACAAAATAAATGTACTGGGGCAATAGGGAAAGTATTTTTTTCTCCCTAGCAAATTGAGTTAGATCAATGGAATACCCATGGAGGAAAAATTTGTTCCTTACCTCATAGCAATTCCAGGTGAATTATAAATCTAAAAGTGAAAGTTAAAATAATAAACCTCCTACAATATATCAGAGGGAACGATTTCATGACCTTGGATATAGGTCAAGCTGCCCTAATTAAGATCTAAAAAGCACCTAACATAAAGAAAAGATTAATGCATTGGACAACATTAAAACTAAAAAAGTCTGGTTTAAAGATACTGCTAAAAGGGCAAAAGAAAGTCACAAAATAAAAGAAATAACCAAAAGAGGGTTTATGCCTAGAGTATATTTCAAAAGTAGAAATCAATAATAAAAAAGATAGAACAGAAAAGCAGAAGAGACTTTAATAGTAATTCACAAAAGATCCCAATGTCTGCTTAATGTGTAAAAGGAACTCTGTCTGATTAATAATCAAGGAAATGTAAATTCAAGCACAATGTGATAATACTACATACTCACAAGAATGGAAAAGACAGACATTAGCAGCTACTGGGCAGTATCTACTAGAGATGAATACCTACATATTCTATGGTTCAGAAATATTACTAAAACATATGTATGAGAATATTCATAGAAAGCATATTCACAGTTGCCAAAACTGTAAATAATAAAAAATTTCAACCGTAGTGTGGATAGTAACATATATATAGGATATATATTTAATTATTTATGTATTCAATCAATGAAACTCTACACAGCAATGAAAACCAACAAACTATTGATGTAGGCAATGAATGAATCTCATTAATGGCAACTGAGCAAAAAAAGACAAATACAAAAGAATATATAGTATATTATTTAATATATATACAATTTAAACTGTCTATGGTATTTGAAGTCAAAATAGGGGTTATCCTTTGTAGAAGAGGTTCATGACTGTGAAGGAAGTGAGAAAGAGGTTTCTAGAATGAAGGTTACATTTTGTTTCTTGATGTGTGTGATAGATAGATTTTGTGATAATTCATCAAGCTGTGTACTTTTCTCTCTGCATTATACTTTTTTGAAAAAAAAATTGAGAGGTAAGTATAAATAGCAATGGAGTAAAAGAAAATAACGCCTTATAATGTATAAAATCCTTTATATTTTTATCACACTTTGTTTTTATTGTATTTTAATTTAATTTTGAGAGAGATAGAAAGTACATTTGTGAAAGGTGGTGGAAGAGTAAAGGGAGAGTGAGAGAATCCCAAGCAGGCTCCATACTCGGTGCAGAGCCTTTATGTGGGGCTCGATTTCAAAACCCTGAGATGAAATCAAGAGTTGGATGCTTAACCATCTGAGCCACACAGGCACTCTTTCTGTCACACTTTGTAATGAACACTTTTGAATTACAGAACTTGTAATTCAAAGTACACTAATATTTGTGTTCCCCAATATCATAGACTTAAATGACAGAATACTGAACTTTAGCCAACCATGGCACAATGGATTAAACAAAACCACTATAGCTGTGAAAATAAAACCAAAATGTTTTGACCAAATAATAATAAACTTTATAAAAATAATTTTATTCAAGTAAATTTGGTTTTGATGGATTGACTTGCCTCAGAAATGGAATGAGTTTATCTCAGAAGAGTAATTATTTTAGAAAAGTAAATTTCTAATGTAAAATTATTTTGTGTACAAGAGAACAGTACCTTGGTTTATGAATTTACTATGTATCTATATCTTTAACATTACATGAAATAAGTACATTTATACCTAGATTCTAATAATTTTCTTAACTTACCAGATAAATTAGTGCTGCATATGAAGCACATATTATGCTAGTTAAAGCAGTCTTTGCCGGAAAAGAAATGATTTCAAACAAAGAACCCCTTCTGACCTGCGAAAACAAAAAAGAGTTTTCTAATTACAATAAAAGTTTTCAGTGTTACAATGTTAAATTTTAAAATATTACTGTAAAATGAGAATTTAAATATTTCTTTCTAAAGAAAGTTATCTGCTGGGTCTATCTTGGTTTTTTTTCACATTCTGAAAACATATTGGTTTATTTATTTATTTATTTATTTATTTATTTATTTTTACAAAAAGGTACTTTCTTTTGCTATGACAGATCTATTAAAACTTATAAAAGATCAATAAAAAAACTTGCATTTCCAAAATCTAAATTACTTTAACTTTTTTACATTTAACAAGTGTGCTCACTAGGGGGTGCCACTGTGCATATTAGAAAAACAGTCTTGTCTTTGTTCAAATTCATGTAATCATCCTTTACTAAATTTTTCACTTCTTCATTAAGCAAACAGTAATCGAAATACAAAGCATTTCTTGCAGATTAATATCCTGGAAATGTTAATCATGAGACTGCTGAAGGCCAGCATTAACCTTAGGTGAACATTAAGCTTCAGGAAATGCTCTGCACTCACATCCAGCATGCTTCTTTGCAACAGAGGTTTACACCAAAAATGAATTTGTCTCTCAGAGGTTTTTAGTTTCTGGTAATAGGTGTCTCTGCCTCAAACAACAATATGTTTAGTTTAGGAGAATCATTCTCTCTTCTAGGTCACCTCTGTTGCCTTGAGAAGGATCTGAAAGGAGGGCATTGGAAAAAACATTCCCTTCCCATTCAGCAGTGAAGTGGCAGTTAGCCATGCTCCTCTGAAGTATGTGCCAAGACACTCAATGGCTTCAATAACTCCTGAAGGTACAGGCTGCAGCTAATAAAATCATGTAAATGCACAGTAAAAATGCACACAAACTAGAAAGAACAGTATGTATGTGTAAAGTTACTTATGACCCTGAAAAATGGAAACAATTGATAGCAGAATGGTTAGGTAAATTAAGCAATATCCACTCAATGGCGTATTACAGCCTCTTAAAATGTGCTTCTGAAGAATGCCTCATAACATTTTATTGAACAAACGTTTGTATGGCACTGGGTTTTCAGTGCCTGTTGCAGTATATTCAGTTTTTGCTTACTGCTGCCACTGCTGAATGAAGAACAAAGCGCCCATCACCATTGACCTTCTTTTCTCTTAAGCGATTAATGGAATGCTAAAGCCAAGAATACTATCTAGCCGATCAGCGAAGAGATGGAGTTGTGGTGAGCAGTGCAGGGCGGGGAGGGGTGGAGGGCAGGAGTAGGGCAGGGAGGCATTCCTTCTTATTTCCTGTCTTTCAGGCCCTACTGATTCCTAGATAGGGGAATAGGGACGGGCACTTTTAGCCCACTCTCTCCATAAGCTGGTCTGGAAAATTTCCCAGAGTTCCTGGCTCTGGAAAGAGTTTCCAGGAACGAAAGCAGTTGCTGCTCTTTCCCTCTTGCTAGAAGAATCAAACTGATAGTATCCACTGTTAGGCTACAAGGAGACAAACAGATAAGTAGAGAGCAAATGTTAGGAAAGAAAGCAGATATACTCCCAATAAAATGCCTCCTAGGAATGAGTTTGTGAAAATATGGATGTACAGTGGGAAGTCCATATCCAATAACTGGTAGGCCATATACAGTAAAAATAAAAGTGGCGCCTGCATGCATGAGAAATTACTCTGTTTCTATTTCACCGCATCTTTTTTTCTCACATTTTGCCCTTCACCTGAGGTAATTAAAACTGATTATTTTTCAAAGTTTCAAAATAAACTATATATCTGATATATGTTACACTTCTGAATGATGAATCTGATATTGCCTAAGGTCACCTTTTCACCATTTTAATGCTTTTAATAAATATTTGCTATTCCTGTAACAAATCATTCCTATAGAAAATGCATTTCCTCCAAAATTTATGTGGCTCCTGGCAAGTAGCCATTTTTCAATTTCATGACCTACTTCCAATACATGTTTTTCATATTATAAACCACACTGTTTCATTTTTGGCTTGCTACAAGCAGGAATAGTATATGATAAAACAAAAAAACAAGAAAACCCAAAATATGATTAAAAAAAAAAACACAACCAAGTGTTGCCAGGGGGAGGGGAATTAGGAGGGGGGGTGGGGTTACGGACATTGGGGAGAGTATGGGCTATGGTGAGTGCTGTGAAGTGTGTAAACCTGGCGATTCACAGACCTGTACCCCTGGGGCTAATAATACATTATATGTTTATTAAAAAATTAAAAAATTATAAATAAATAAATAGGAGAAATTTGTAAATCAAAAGTTGTATTTAGATTATCTCAACCAATTATAAAAATTTATTTAAACTTATATTAATTTTTGAATTTTTTTTTAAATTTTTGAATATTTAAGTTAAAAGAATCTTGATATCAATATTATGGCCATATACTCCTTTCTTGAATTTTTTTTTAAAGATTTTGTTTATTTATTTGACAGACAGAGATCACAAGTAGGCAGAGAGGCAGGCAGAGAGAGAGAGGAGGAAGCAGGCTCCCTGCTGAGCAGAGAGCCCGATGTGGGGCTCCATCTCAGGACCCTGGAATCATGACCCGAGCTGAAGGCAGAGGCTTTAATCCACTGAACCACCCAAGCACCCCGAATTTTTAATATTAATATGTATGTATATATAAGATATGTGGATGTGTTATATGCTCATAATAACATCTCAGCTATATGGGTATCTCAATAGTAAAAGCATTTCAATCTTTAACAAAATTCCTTTGACATAATTTTGAGTTCCATCTCTGTCATATAATTTTGACTGCCTCATCTCATAAAAGAAGTATCTGTGCTTATCTTATTTTCGTTAAAATTGAAATAAATCACAAAAAAAGCAAACTATAAGCAGTTTAGAAAATAATAAAGATCCACTTACAGATGACTTAAAGGTTAAAGGTTAAAGAATCAACCTTAAGGCCCAACTTAGGTTATGTTGTTCAAAGGATACTAGGGGAAATAATAGAGAAACTTTAACTCAGTGATTCACAAGTAAGTGTTGCAAGGAGCAATGACTGGTTAATAGGCCCAGAAGAAAGTATTTCCTGTAGGTTTGGAAAAGTTACATGACTCTGTCTTTGCTTGAACCACTCACAGTATTCAAGAACCCAGGAAGGACGCCTAGCAGTCCACAGTAAAGAAAATTATTTGACTTCATATAGGCAGAGACGCCTATTACTATCCTGCAGAACATTGTTCTTGAATAAGCTCTTACTCACAAGATCCTATAAAAGTTCAAATGGCCCAACCTCTTGGCTGACCTGGAGAAGTTATGTCATCAAGATTCCAGGGATTCTACTTTCTAGGAATTGTCCTTTTTCCCCAGCTCTTGAATTATACCACCCAAGATAACCTCATGGCAGGCCCATCTAGGACCTGTAGAAACTCCTGATGTTTTTGAGGTTTACATATATATTTCTTTACACAAAATATGTGATGTTTGAGTTTAAATCCCAGTCTACATTGAAGTGCTGGGGGTGAGGAAGAAATTATACTTGGAAAAATACCTGATCTTCTTCCTAAAAAGGGAGCACAAGTGCACTGGGATCCACATAAGTCATAGGCACTGTAGATGGTGAGGGTTTTCTTCACTTCTGCCCATATCTGGCCTACACCACTTCACAGTGCCTGTACCAAGGATAAATAGTCATCTCCCATGCCATTATAAGGAGAATTGTGACATATATAAGGAAGATTCTATCATAGCAAGAGCTCCTGTGGCCCTGCATTGCCCTGCCAAAGTCAACAACTATGTCTGGGAGCTGACGTGTCTTGGCTGAAGTCAGCATTCAGGCTGATTATCTAGGTCACTGCAGCCTAGAGCAGCTGTAAGCTTTACTCATCCAGACAGCTCATAAGGCTAAGCAGATGCACCATTCTGTAAGTACTGATGCTGGGGTTGTTGAAAACCACCGAGAAATGATCTAACCAGAGTTTTCCATTCCTGAGACCCTTTTAGAAATAGCAGATAACTTGCTATAATCTCAGCGCTGCATAAACTGGAAGGGTTTGAGAAACAACCCAACTCAGCACCCGTGAAGACAGGTGCAATGGAAGTCTCTTTTATCAAGCTGGAGAAGACGAACTCCAACTATGCTCATGTTACAACAAGTCCTCGGATCTCTTCAGGTCGCTTGTATCAGTTGGGTCTTTGGATAATTTATATCGGGCTCAATATCTTTGAATATGCTAACATAAATAGGCCTTGCTCTAGGGCTGAGTATATAATCAGAAAGGCCTGGTCATACGGTCAAGGAGCTCCTGTAACAACATTCATATTCTAAATATCTTGAGGAGATTATTACTGTATGCTTCATCTCAGACCACTTTAGAGGGCTGACATACTATCCTAGACATAGGTAGTGTCCTAATGAAAATGCTCCTCTATTACCTGTTCCTGAATGAGTAAACTGCCTGACTGGCATCCCCAGCTACATAATATCCAACAGAGTTTTGGTAGAACCATTTAAGGTGCTCTATGTACAAAAGTATCTTCCTATCATTAATTATTCTCAGATCAGTGACAAGTCAGACATATGAAGATCAGGATCTTTAATACCTCCCCATAGGTTAAGTACGCTGCTTACCCTCCTACATAAAGTGATGTCCTCCATGCATCTACAAAGCATATTCCCCTTGCATTGGCAATTTCAGATTTCACTTTTTTTTTTTTACTTCTGCATACCAGAAAGCTCCACTTTGACAAAGGCAGCCTGACAATCCTTGAAGGAATTCATGCTGGAATCCACTCTGGGTGAGCGAAACTCTGTCACTGTGGGAAGACAGCCAAGCACTGTATGTACCAGGGCTGGTGTAGCTCCCTCAGGTTATGCCACTTATCTCTCTGCTACACTGGTACTCTGGAAAGTTCCATTCACAGACCAATCCATTGACCTCTGCCACATCTCTTAATTACTCTGTTGTTCTTTGACTCTCCGGGCCATTATCTTCACTATAATGTAATTCCTCTTAGTAGTGATTCTGATTCTCCACCCTAATACATATCATCTGAGTGAAGCTTATTTCTCTTTCCTAACCCTCAAGGACCCTGGGATCTCTGATCTGAGACTGTTCCCACTTGTCTCACTCTAGCCATATGGAACTGCTTACATTTCCTAGATAAGTTATGCTCTCTCTGACCTCAGTATCTTAATTACTTGTTCACTTCCAGGGATAATTCTCCTACTTCTTCACCTGGCTAATATCTCCTCTCTCAAGATCCAGTATTATCTTCTAGAAAGCCAACACTGACTATTCTGTGGAATTCTATGCCCCTTGTTGATGCTTCCATAGTACACTTTGCACACACTGATCACGAACTTGCTATACTCTACTAACACTGCCTATCATCCACACAGTCCGTTCAGGGCAAGAGTGAGACATCTATGAATCCTAGTATCCAACCTAGTGATTTTACATGTCAATGTTCAATAAATATATGTTGAATAAATGAAAAGGTAGAATAATACTTCACTTACTTCCAGAAAGAAATGTAACCATCTTATATTAAAATTTGTAAAAGATACCAGAGAAGGACGTCTGGTTCCAGTAGTAGGGCAGACTGGGCTAATGTGGAACTCTCTAAAAATTCCATATAAACAGCCCTAGAAATTCCATAAAAAAATCAAACTCCAAAGTCTAATAAAAGACCGAGTTTACAAAAAAACAAAAAAAGGAAAAAAGAGGGAGGGAGGGAGGAAGGAAGAAGGAATGAAGGAAGGATAGAAGGAAAAAAATTTCCCTGTGCCAGGAACTAAAGGGAAAAACTTAAGTGTGTGAGTATATGTCCCAGGAAGTATCAAAAAGAGATAAGCAAAAGGAAAATATGAGGAAGGTAAATAGACATAAAGAATAAAATGATGGGGATAAAAATATGTTTATTAAAAAAAATAAAAAATGAAAAAAAAAAAAGAATAAAATGAAAAGGTCCAAGGTATGTTTCACAGATACTCCAGAAACAGTGATTAGAGTAAATGAGAAAGAGGTAATATTTGAACAAACAATGGCTAAGAACATTCCAGAACTAAAGAAATTCTTCTCAGATTCAAGAATCACTATGATTCTTGAATTTTGAAAGTGAAAAACATTTCGACAACAGCTAATAAAATTGAGGATATGCAACTCTCATGACCCAGTAATTCCTCTTCTAGACATATATGTATACCTGGAGAATGTCTCTCACACACAGAATAAGGAGGCAATTACAAGAGTGTTCAAAGAAATACAGTTTGGAAAACAAAAAGTAGGAAACTAAATTGGCCACCTGTCCAGTAATAAACCGTGGATTATTTTTTCTTACAATGGGATACTATAAAGAAGATAAAACAATAAACCATAGCTACATATTTCAAAATGTTGAGTAAAAAAAGAAAGTTTCAGAAGGATGCATACAGTATATCATTTATATAAATTTTAAATATATGGAGAATAATAGATGTATACAAATGTAGTGAAACTATTAAAGTATGCACACAAATGCTCACATCAACCTCAGAACAATGATCACATTTGGTAGAGAAAAAAACAGGGAATGGTTCAGGACATGGTTAATTATATTTTTATAAAGGAGATATCCAAAGTTTATACTGCAAAATATTACTACCAGTTTACATTTGGGTGGGACTTCTGATAAACTACCTTTCATATATTTTGAAATATTTTATTGATAAGAGTTAAAAAAATTAAAGCTGGGATCTAAGACAATTAGAATAAGAGCACAGGAGAAGAAATTTTATGGGTGTTGATTTTGAACTGATGTCATAGAGACAGTCATAGTCAGCACAAGGACCTTGGATAGGTCAAGTACTCCCTCTACCTGCTTCTTTCACATCAGGTTCCTGGAAAACATCATCACAATTAAGCTCTAAATTTACCTGTGAAACAGGGCAAAAAGGCAAATGTGTTTTGTTTTGTTTTGTTCAGTTCTCCTTATTGGGTAAAAGGAAACATAAATTCAACTGGAAAGACAGATTATTTTCCTGCCACTGAATTTTCATGAGTACTGGGAAGCATTTCTCTGTGGATGTCTCTCATTCCTGTACCAATTGGGCCTTCTGAACAAAGGACATGGTTGAATAACTAACAGCTTTAGAAGCTAGAGAAAGTATATTTCTCCAGGGAGATCTAGAGATGTACTTCCCAAGACATGTCTTAGGGCACTAAAGATAAAACCTTCTCTGCAAACCCTCTAGAAACATTTACTTCTCTCCCCCAAACCCTTCTTTCTTTTTCTCCCTTTATTTCTCTGTCCCTCTCTCTCAGGCTGGGCCAGTAGGCCAGCACTCCTAAAAAAGCTGTCTGCTAATTTCAGGCTCCTCTCCTGTGATGTAACTTACTACATGCATAGGGAACACGTGGCTCTCACTGCATTGCCCTGTGGGAACTGAGGGGTTAGGGAAATGACACAAAATATTGCTCTGGCTGCTGCTTCTGAAGTTAATAATAAACAGTCTCGGTCTCTGATTCAAGGGAGTCTTGTGTCTTCTATCAGAGTGTGTGTTTGTACAGCTGTGGCGGGCTAACTTGTTAGCTCGTAAATAGTGTAAAACCTCAGATTCTTCAGTTCTGACTTAGCAAAGAGAAGCAAAAAGAAAGCCTGTATAATATAATGGACAGTGTCTTTAAGTGTGATTTTGTAATACATACAGAAATATTCTTCAAAGGACATTTCTTATATCAACCCTCTATAAAAAATAAAGGTTAACAATGCAAGGGAAAAAACATCAAGGTGAAACATTCATTTTAGAAATGTATTTCAGTGGAAATTATACATCTCAGCTGTATTTCTTTTTGACATACTAAAGATACAAGAATAACGTTTATACTGCTTAGAGAATCCAGCAGGTAATAAACACAAAACATTTTTTACTTTCTCAAACCTCAGGTATTATAACGGAGCCTTTTATAATTGCTTTCTCAGGCAATTCATAGCTGGAGCTATCCCATGATTTCTGGAAATGTTAAAGTCTTTGATGAAAGAGAGATTCCTATGTAATGGATATTTTGTTTATTTTAGCCATCCATCATCCATTTTCTCATCTTTTCGAAATAACCCAAATTTTGTTTGAGGATTCATCCTCTCCCCATTCTCTTGGTCATGTGGTCTGGATGGCAGTCCTAGGTCAAACAGTGCATCCCATTCCCCTGCTTTAGAGGTATGCCTTTCTCTGAGAACCCCAGGACTTGGCCAGGAATGCTGGCTCAAGGACTGTCATTCTTTGGGGCTCTATGGAACCTGGAAGGATGGAGTCCTGGGAACAGCTGCAAATCATCTTGTAACCATGAAGGGAAAGTCAGTCTGTGGATGGCGTCAATACAGAGGAAGCAGAACCAGGATGGGTGGAAAGAGAACAGGACCCTGAAGGCATCTTTTGAGTACCTATACCCTGAAACCTTATCAACTCTGAATTGTTCAACTAGATGAACTAATACATATTTTTGGCTTCACTCTCTTTGAGCCAGGGTTCTTCTCCCTTCAACAACAACAACAACAACAACAACAAAAAACGATTCACTCTCGGGTTTAGATGCCAGGCTTGCAAGATTCCCAATTGTTGTAACAAACATTTAGAATGCTTTGAATAATGCCCAAGCGGAAAAATTCAGAGTTCTATGCCACAAAGTTTAGGAAAAAGAAACTGGTCCTGAAAAAGCTTTAAGAGCTGTTGTCCTTAACAAAATATAACAGAGCCTCAATAAAACCATGTAGAACCTGTAATTTGAAATACACTGGATGTTGGTGGATCTACCAAAATGAGTTTATGGTTGAATATATTCAAATATGTTAAGTCAAATAAAGATTGTCTTGGAAACACAGCAAGGTTATGGGGGAAAAAGGAACAAAACAATCATTTTTAAGGCTTATGGGATTCCTTTTAGGTTTAACATAAGCGGTAATCTGTATGCTGATATTTAGGTTGAATCATTTGAAATTTAGTTTCATAAAGCTCAATCAAATAACCAAGTAGGGACGGATTGCATGGAGCACTGGGTGTGGTGAAAATATAATGAATACTGTTATGCCGAAAATAAATTAAAAAAAAAAAAAAGCCCACATTACCACCTGTTTCAGATTTATCTAAATCAGGACATATACACTATATTAAAAAAAGACCAAACCATTCATTTCTTATCCAACTATTCTTGTTTCATATGTAAGATAACCAAATGAGCTACATTTTCAAATCTTGCAATTTCAAAACAGTTTCTTAAAAAAGAGGCTGTATCTTGTGCAAATGTTAATATGAGCTCACCTGCACGTTATAGAGGGGTTGTTTTGGTGCATTAACTTCCCTCAGCAAACGATGCGATATGTTCCTTAACTCTAGAAGTCTACAAGCAAGCTGGGGATGCAGAAGTTTGGCCACTGATTTGGAGGATCTGGATATGGTGTTTAATCCTTGAATCAATGTTCCTCGGTTGATCCTTGCTAAGGCAACAGCCATTCTGATTTTGGACGTTTTCTGCATGGGTTCTCTTTTCTGGAAAATAAGCCTCTAAAAAGTGACTGATGTGTGATTCTCGCATGAATTATTACAACCTACTCCAGACTGAGACCAAGTACGACCTAACAGCACATTACGCATGGGCCTATGCATACTCAGTGTCCAATAATTATATCCCACGCCCCATGTACCTAAATCTTTGAATTAAATGTATGATTTTTGCCTCAGCATAAATATCCAGAATTTAAGTTACTAGCCAAAAGACCTAAAATTTTCATTTTTCTCTCTGGGTTTATTTTTGCATTGATTTTTTTTTTTTTAAAGAGCGCTTTTAAAAGTAAGCAGTTCTTATTCAAATATTACTCAATGTTTGAATTATTCAAACATTAAATATCCTTATTCAAAACTGTTACAAATATTTCCCCAGTGTATTTTAAAAATATAAATGATTAAAGCATTCATACATAATGTATGGTACAATATTTAAAAAAAAACAAATGCCTTATATACTAATTCACAAGCTTAAGGAACTTTTATTTCTAAAAACTTCAAAACTTATGAGCATTCTGACAGAAAAAAATTGTGGCATTAGCAAAACATATGACATGTAGATCCTTCCTTGCTGTACCAGAAAGTGAACCGCAGAGAAATTACTTACAATGTGGTCAGACTGCATTCCAGGCAACAGCAAGGATCATTGCCATTATTCATTTAAGCAATTTTATGGGCTATTCTGGCTTTTTCATATATGACTGGGGCGGGGGAACTAATGGTTTATAACACAAATAAGCAACTTCGAGTCTCTATTTATTGAATCCAAATATATGTATAAGTACAAAACATCTTTTAGATGGATTGTTTTGGCCTACAGTGAGCAACATATAGTTGCATTAAGAGCTAATGTATTGTATATGTCCTTTAAATGCCTCAGCCATTATCCTGAAGATATAATTTTATTATCGCTGTTTTTGTCACTGAAGTTCAGTGCTTCTCTTACCATTTTAGCCTTTGTGACTGGAAATCACCTGAAAATGTACTAGTCTGTCAATGAGGATGTACATCTGCAGCACCTGGTGTCACATTATGATTTCATCTGTTAACGTGACTGAAAAAGTCCCATTATCCCACCTTTGGTCTCAGCCCTCCTAGTCAATACGAACAGGAGAAGGCCATTGGAGATGTGGGCTGCTAGAATTGTGGCAATTCCAAGCCAATTTAGAGCAGAGCAACTCCTAAAAGCAGTTAGGACAAGCAAAATAAGACACGGGTGCAATCACTTGATACTGTATCTTGGTTTCCAGCACACTGGTGAGAGAAACCATGATGATCTGCACTATCCAGAGTTCCTACACACAGATTCAATTTCTCTTGTGATCTTGTGCTTTGTTTCACCGATTCGCCCTCCCAACTCCTCCTGAAATTGGAGCAGCTAGAATGTTTGGTTTTACTTCTGATTTACCTTACTGTGTTTTCTCTCATAATTTACAATCAAAAGGTGAGAGCCCTATTGCCAAGGCGAACAAGAGTGGGATGTGGACAGTTCCACCATGCTGAAATTTTGTCTACACAGTCATTCAGTGTTTTAAGGATTCTTCATTTTTGCAGATGAAACACTAACTTTATGAAATTTCCCTCTCCTTGTTTTGTGTCTTTACAAAATCTTGGTGATCCGTACTTGTTGGCCTGGATTCACTGACTTTACTCAGGTATTTCTGTTAACTAATCTTGATTAATTTCCCCAAACACTATACTAGATTGATCGACTCAACCTTCCCCTCTTTTACAAGATTGTCTTTCTAAATATATACCTGTGTAGAGAAATAAGCCTATTTGTATTTGATAATCCATGAATCAAAACCTTCCTGTAGGATCATATAACTTGTGTTGAGAAAAATATAGCATTTATTATAAACAATATTTTTAAAAATTCAGGTGTGCATTACAATAACACTTCAGTGTACTTTGTATTATATTTCTCATTTTAGTATTGTCATAAATTCATAGTTTTTTCCAACAGACTCAACTTGTTCCTAGTTAACATCATCTTTGTTTCCTTTTAATGCTGAAATCATTACAATTTGATGACTATGCTTCCCTTTATGGTTTTTTTTTTTAAGATTTTACTTATTTATTTGACAGAGAGAGATATAGCACAAGCAGGGGAAGCGGCAGGCAGAGAGAGTGGGAGAAGCAGACTCCGAGCAGGAAGCCCACTGTGGAACTCTATCCCACGACTCTGGGATCATGACCTGAGCCAAAAGCAAATGCTTAACGGACTGAGCCATTCAGGTACCTCTACCTTCATAGCTTTTAAAATGCTCTCCTTTTTCAATACTTTCATAGATATCTCTGAATCTCTGAAAGAAATATTTCCTCTAGCAACAAAATATTTCTGACCATCTTTATTTTCCTAACATAAAACATATAATCAACTTGTTCCCTAGAAAACCATTACTGCTTTTCAGAACAGTATTAGAAACCAAATCTAGACCCTGAGGTGCACGTAAAGTAGGTGTGTGTGTGTGGGGGGGGGGGGGATACCTAAAAGGAAACAACAGAGGAGAAGCTACTTACAGTCCTGGAGATGGAGAATGAGATTTTCCTCTTTAAAAAAAAAAAATAGGGGTGCCTGGGTGGCTCAGTGGGTTAAAGCCTCTGCCTTCAGCTCAGGTCGTGATCTCGGGGTCCTGGGATCGAGCCCCACATCGGGCTCTCTGCTCGGCAGGGAGACTGCTTCTCCTCTCTCTCTGCCTGCCTCTCTGCCTACTTGTGATCTATCTCTCTGTCAAGTGAATGAATAAAATCTTAAAAAAAAAAATAGTCACCAGTTTATAGTGATGATTCTAATTCACTCTTGCCTTCAGTGAATTTTTGAAATAGGCTCTGGTAGAAAATTTGTTAAATAAAAGGGTTCCCCCCCCCTTTTTTTGAGCTATCAGCTTTTCCCTTTGTCTACTATGTATGTTATATATTTTTCTACCAAGCCATGTGTCTAAATTTAAATGCTGACCCCAAAAGAAGAAGTGCCCATTTCTTTTCCCTGGTTTATTTTGTTTTGACTCTTGTCCTCGGCATACTGGAAATGGCTGCAAAATGTGCAAGTTTACATGATTCTTCTTGTCATCATTATCACCTGACTATGTTACTGAATGTGAGAAAAGAAATTCCACTCCCTTCCCCCCTGCCACCACCATCTCAGAGACACACAAAGGCAATGATGATTTACTACAAGAAACCCAGTATCAATTAATCAGATTGTTTCAAGAATCCTGCTCCAAATTTCAATATTTGAGCCCCATTCTTCGAATATATCCTGCTTTCCTATTTTTTTTTTTAGAGACATACCCATCTCTCTATCATCAGCAGTTTTAATGCTGAACTCCAATTTCTATTACATCAGCTTTTTACTACTCTACATCCAAAAAACCAGCCTGTCAGCAAATCTTATTCAATTCTTTCTCTGAACAGTCCTAGAATTTGACCACTTCTCACTACCCCCAATGCCAACACTCCGTCCACGGCATTTATATACCAGCTCTTTTCCAGACTAGTAAAGTGGCCTCCTTCAGGGTCTCCACTTCTGTCCTTGCCTACATTCATTCTATTCCTCAACGCCTCCGCAACAGACACACACATAAAACACAGATCCTGTCCTGCTTTTCTGCGCTGCTGCTCTAGTGGCTTCCTACTGCACTCCGTCTAAAAGCCAAATTACAAACAGTGGTCTGCAAAGCCCTACAAGAGTTGTTTTTTCCTTACCTCCCTAACCTCATTATCTTTTTCTTTCCTTTTCCTCCTCACTATTTGTTGAGCTTGTTAAATATACTCTCACCTCAGGGATTTAGCACTAGCTACGATGCCATTTGATTCTTCAAAGATACTGAGATTTACTCCCTTGCTTCCCTCAAGTCTTAATCCAAGAATTACTTTCTCACTAAGACCCTCTTGGTCACCCTACCTTGATGGTCAATTGTTCTCCTTGTCCCTACCCTTATTTCATATCTCTTCTAAATTTCTTCTTTTTATTAAGACCTACCATTAACATAATATATAGTTTATTTTCCCTGTTTCTTGTTTTTTTACTTCGCTAGGATGTAAGTTCTATGACAACAGTGTTTTATATCTATTTGGATCACTGATCTTTCCCCAGTACCTCAAATAGGGTCTGGCACATAGTAGGGTACTCTATAAATATTTGTTGAAATGAATGAATGAAGAGTATCATGGGGAAATAGAGAAATATACCAAATACTAAATTAGAAACCACCCTGAAAGTTTTCAGTGTACAATGTGCTCTGTAACTTTCACAATTATGATGGTGCCCCACTAGAAACAACTCACCAAAAACAAAAATATAACTGAATTATAGAACACAGTCCTACTCTCATCATATTTAGAAATTCTATACCAATAAGAGTAATTTCCAGACATCACTGGTCCAGCCCCAAGAGTTTAGTCCTGCATGTTAAAAAAAAAAAAAAAAAAAAAGCCAAGAGAATTCAGAAAAGTATATATACAGTTATAAAAATCTGAAGTTTTGTATGGATTCTAATATGTTCCGCTTACAACTCCCTATTTTATTTTATTTTAAAGATTTTATTCATTTGTCAGAGAGAAGGAGAGAGAGCACAAGCAGGGGGAACAGTAGGCAGAGGAAGAAGACTCCCCTCTGAGTGAGGAGCCCAGCGCGGGACTTGATCCCTGAGCCAAAGGCAGATGCTTAACTGAGTGAGCCACCCAGGCATCCCACAACTCCTAATTTTATAGTATAAGGTTAAGTTCAAGATAATTACAGAATAAAACACATAATTGCTTTTCATAATTAAAACCACAAAAAGTGACCTTATTCACCACAAAAGATTTCTCGCATTCAAGTAAAGATTTTCTAAATTTAAACTTTTTAGTTTCCTAACTGTAAAATATAGTTTTTCATTTGTTCAAATGTAAAAGTTTAATATTTTTAAATCCTCATATGGAAATTATTTGTAACTTGCAAATGAAAACCTTTAAAATTCACTTTTTTGCTAAAGGAAGTGGATACTGATGGTACTGGGGTCTGTGTTGGACTGGGAAGTACATGATGTCAGAAGACATGACCTCAAACCAAGATTCTAAAATTAACTTCCCTCAGTCCCAGGAAGAAAATTTCCTTCAAAATCATTAGTCATAAAGAACTATTTAATAACCATTTTTCTGGATATATCCCTCTATAAAAATCCCACCATTATTCCCACCAATCTTTTGTTTGTTTCTGCCCAACAAGACGGCCTTTTCCTAAATAAATAAATGCCTACAACTTTTTAAAAAGTTTTAAATACTAATTATGAAATTTAGAGATTTAAAATCCAACCCAATTAATTAAAATCCTCTAAGTAGTCTTAAAACTACTCCTTTCAGTATGTTTGGGAATTATGGATCATCTCCAAAATAATCAGATTTGTAGTATTTACAATCCAACCTTTTAAAAATAATTTAGTTATTGAAGTATTAGCATTGTTTTCTGAATGATTTATTTTTGAAGTACAAGTAACTTCAATCTGTTACAATATCCCCTAAGAACTTGGATTTCTTGCCAATGTCAGCAAAGTAAACCGTGGAAAAAGAACAATGTGAGTGTGTTGAAAATGAGAAATAAAGTAACTATGTTTATATTATTCTCTGGATGAGGTAAAGTTCTTATAAGTAAATAACTTCAATGAGTTGGAAAGAGGAACTCAGAGTTCTTTCTTTGGGATCAGAGTATCAACCTATTTCGCTATTAAACCAAATTTACGGCTCTAATGATAATGAAGCTATTCAGGGGGTAGGAAGAGATGAAGAGAATTACAAAGAAAGTTGCAATTTCTTAGATTATTAAACCCAGTTCCTTTAATGTTGCCAATGGTGAAAGAATCACAATCTTGAAGGGGAAACAGGGCTTTCCAGACTGTGCCAGTCTTAGCCATTTACATCCTAGACCAAGCACAGTTACCTGCCCATTCCTTCTCTAACACTCCAGTGCATATTCAAGAAAAATCTCCAACATTTAAAAAGACTTTATACTAAAACTGGGGGAATGAAATAGGGGGAAGCAATTAGACACCGAGTCTAAAATATACAGATTTATAAAATCTGGTTTGCGGTCTGGATTCTATCCTACTTAGTGGACCACCATTGGGATGCCATCTTACCACTAGGTATCCAGATACCTACACTTCAGTATCAGCCTTCCTCTAAGTCTAGACTCAAGGCTCATGCCATTCGTTCATATTTACATGATATACTGAGAACACCCTATGCTGTTTCACACTTTTTGTCCTGACACTGCTTCCTCTGCTCCTGTCTACTTATCCTCTCCCTTTTTTTACTTAGAAAATTCATATTCATTCTCTGAAACCCAATTTAAGCATCCTTCCTCCAAAAAGCCTTCTCTGACCATCCTAGCTAGAGCAATTCATTCCTCTAAGTTGGATTTACCTCTTACTATATTCTAAAACAATTACTTGTTTACAGTTCTGTCTTGATTACATTAAGCTAATTGGCTGAAAGCATCCTGTCTTTTCTCTCTAGTCCCTCTCCCCAGTCCCAAACAATAGCAAAGTATTTAGTAAATGTTTGATGCCTGGTTGTCTGGATGAATGGTTAAAAGTGGCTCTAATATTTCTCCTTTGGAATGAAACATATAGACTTCGTGATTACTGTGTTACTCAGAGAGCTTTTTTGTTTACTTCCAGGTTTTGGCTATGTTCCTCATGTTTGACATTGCCAAAACTCTGATATCTGGATGAGGAAATTATTACTGTACCATGTAACTTTACAACATATTCTATTCCAACTGTGGTCTAGATGATTAAATATACTTTTCCATTAAGAGCTGTGTACTTTAAAGTAAATTAGGTTATAAGATATTACTTTTTCCTGATCAAATGTCTCAGAATTCTTTACCTATTCCCTCTTTCATTCCCAATATTTTATCTGGCTCAAATCCTTTTGGGAACAAACATTATATAAAACATATGCACATATGCTTTGTTTAATCTGATATCATTATTTTCTTCCACATTAAAACATACACTCATACCACAGTTATCTTTTCATTATTATAATTTATGTCAGTTATTTTTTTCCAGTGATTTAATTGCCATATATATTTTAGTTAAAATATATCTAGGTGTTTTCCTGATTTTTATATTAAGCAAATTTTTTTTAATATTAAGCAAATCTTAAGCAAATGTAGCAAACCACATACATTACAATTGTGGCTATGAGAGAGCTCCACATTTCCAACCTAACAGCACAGTGATTTTCTTTAAACTTAATTTATCTACTTCATTTTTTTGTCCATCTCTCTGCTTCTCATAGAACAATTCAGAGATTTGAAATTTGTTCTTCTGAGGCAAAATTAATTTCTTCCTAAGGCTCAGGCACTGATCTCAAAGTCAAGCATTAAATAATGGATATTAAAAATACAATGTACTTTTTATAATCCTTTTCAAAATTATGAAATCGCATTACCTGATTAGACTGTGATAATCTTAGGATGGTAGGGAATTCATCTTTAAACTCATCCATAAGGTCCATGATGACTTTCTGGATCCCCTCCACTGAAACAAAAAGAAATTAGGGGGACAAAAGAGCTTAGCAAAAATCGTCACCTAACCATAATTCAAAAGAACCTGGATGCTGGGTCCACTTTGTAAGTGCCTGGGAAAGCAAGTAAACCCTAAGGGACGTTATTCCCCATTGTATCCCACACCCATATCCCCTTTACAGCAAGATTACATATACTTCTTCCAGAAAAGTTCTTCAACACCTGCCCACATATCCACCCAACAGGTTTGATTGGCATGACAAATTCTTGCTTGGGTTCCTAGTGCTTGGAAAGTTTGCAGGCCAGGGCAACACTTGTCCTACTCTGCCATTAATGAGGGATGAAGGTACCCTTCCACCCAGGAAAGCAGGCAAGGACAGAACCTACAGCTCATTGACAGAATTCTTTGTTACTGCACAATGGGCCTCTGAGAGCTTGTTACAGAATCTTCTGAAATCACTCTGGCAATGAGAAGAGGAAGAAATGTGTTTGAAGGCGTAAGGGGAGGAGAAAGGAGAATGAAAAATAAACCATACTAAGGAGTTCTGCATTATGTGGAATTTTGCCCCAACTTCTACAATGATACCTCAATTAATGGATCACCTGAGAACAAAGCTCCCTTTGAAAAGAGTTGGCATATGGTTTAAAAGAAATGCTTCACATATGATGCCAAGAGGAAAAGAAAACCAGCAGTTATTTCAGAAAAACTTCTGAACAGACTGTTTTCCTTCACTCAAATAAAGATCACTAGGTCCACCACAGGCAAAATTATAAAATCTAAAATCCTCTTCCTCCTCCGCCTTCCTCTTCTACTTCTTCCTCATCTTTTTCCCTCCTAGTATTATCCCACTTCATTCTTTTCCATTTATCAAATATAAGAAGAACTTCATATCATGTGGATTTGATTGAATACCTAGTTAATATTTTAGTGTGGATGAATTCAGAGTTGATTAACACAAATCCCATTTTAATTTGAAGCCTTTATATTTGATTGTAGCTAGACCACTGTCTTTAGCAAGCATAAGCTGTGAGTGCTAGAGGTTTGTTCATTGGAGCTGTCTAGGAAAGAGAACAATGTCCATCAGAAAACTTCTCTATCATGTGAAGCCCGCCAGATCCCCACCTTCAGTTTGCCTGTAGTCCTAGTTTGTCTGAGAACACTCTTCTCTGCACCACAAACACTTCACTTAACCTTAGAAGAACATGCGTCCCTCCATCATGACCCTAATGTTTAAGATAATTATACTCTTAATATGTGGAAACTGCAATCCACTGCCAGAAAGAAATCTTATTAGACAATGATGAAAGTCTGCAAGAAATGTAACCCTTTATTTGTCCTATTACGATATGTGCCTATCAGAATTTACCCCAGAGGAAGAGTTGGCTGTCCCTTCTCTCATTGGTCTTCTTTCCTGTTCTCCACTCTCACTGACACCCCTATGTTCTTTTCACCCATCTGCCCATCTCCTGATGTCTGTCCTAGTTCCCAATTGGTTTCATCCAGTTTTTTTTTCTTTTTATTAGCTCTCATCCTCCTCAGTATCTTATGAAATTAACAAATCTAAAAGAAAAAAGTTTCTCATGCTAATATTGTCCACACCTAGAGCATAACCAGACTCTGTGTCATGTTAACAAAGTTCTTTTTGTCTTTGCTTTCTCAATGACTCTCCTTGAGAGAGGACTGATGAAAAAAAGACAGGGTCATGAGATTTCAAAAAATCCCACCCTGTCACACTTATTTTATATTTGTATCTGATCATATTACAGGTTTGACTTAATTTAATTATATCCATGTCCTTATGTATCTTATGTTATTTCAGGTAATAAAGTTAGACAAAATAAATAATGTTAATGGTTATCTTCTTTAGCTATAATGTTATTCTTTATAGCTAACAATACAGGGCTCCATACTTACAAACATTAATTGGAAAAGGTTAAAAATACCTCCAAATTTTGTAACAGCCCTTCAAATTTATTTGTATTTAAAAGGCTTTAATACAGAAAGAAGAGAATCTCTGATTTGCACAAAGCAAATGTAAAATGAACATTTTACACATTGTAAGCGAAAGCAATAGAAGCTTAATTAGAAAATAAAGAGTTTGGGGACTCAGTCAGACTCCGATTTGAATTCCAACTCTATCACTTATCTACCTGCTAGGCTGTGTAATCTTGGGAAAATTTCTTAACCTAAATTTTACTTTTCAAAAGGTGACAGGATTTATTTAACAGACCAGATATGTTCGATAAATGTCAGCCATTGGTAAATATACAACAGCTACTTTGCTTTTAAAAGATTTTATTTATTTATTTATTTGAAATAGAATGAGAGCTAGAGAGAGAGAGAGAGCGAGCGAGTGAGCAGAGTGGGGGAAAGGGAGAAGGAAAAGCAATCTCCACTGAGCGGGGAGCTGGACCTGGGGTTCCATCCCAGGACCCTGAGATCATAACCAGAGCTGAAGGCAGACTCCTAACCGACTAAGCCATTCAGGCGCCCCTACCTACAACAGCTACGTTGCTTTGAGAAAGTTTGCAAAATTGGGGTGAAAAGTCAATACTAAGTTTTCCCTGTTCACATGGGTTTCAGCCTGTTTTGATTTTTCACACAACTGGCTGGAATCCTGATAACCATCCTAACTAGATCCTTCCCTCAAACCTACTTCAAATTCAAATGATAAGGACCTATACTTCCAATTTCAAGTAATATGTCAAGTCTCAAGAACAACTTCTTTAAGATTAAACCTTGGCCCAGTCAAGGATTTGGATTGGAAGCCACCACCTTTGGGTGCCAACTCACAAGTGGGTTACTTCTGTCCGTTCCAGTGCTAAGTTCCTCCAGCTCACAGCATGCTCTGAAACTATGTACATCTCAGTTGATGGTAAATGCTTAATAATGTCAAAATAATTTTTTAAGATTGATTGATTTGAGAGAGAGCACATGTGAGCAGGCAGATAGAGAGAATCTATATGTAGACTTCCCACTGAGCATGACTGGGACAAGATCCCAGGACCCTGAGATCATGACCTGAGCTGAAACAGTTTCGACCAAGCCACCCAGGTGCCCCCTCAAAGTAATTTTAAAAATCGTTATCCGAAGGAAGGGTACTGGCACTTACTGAAGGCCAAATATGTACTAGTTAACTGTTGTTAAAGGATAAACTGAGGGACATTAAAACTTTTAAAAGTTTATTTGAACAAAAATTTATTTGCATCAGGCATCACCAAACCAGAAGTGATTAGAAGCACTCTACAGACTGTAGCTAGGGGCAAGGATTTTATATGGAAGACATGGAATGAAAGCAAGAAAATTATTTGATTGGGAATAGCTCAAGGAGTTGCATTCTTTGGGAAAGCCTAGTTGACTGTTTGTGATGGGTCGTCCTTAGGTATAGACCGCATAATCTTGAGGCATTTACAGGCTTAGGTTTTGGTTTGCTTCTGTAGGCTGCTAAAGCACTGGAGCCACCTCAGTCTAATGGCCTCCTTACTTATTTAATTTAACACTGTGCTATGAGCTAGGTTACCCCACTTATTTCTTAATTCTCATAGTAACTAACGCTCAGAGGTAGGAATGTTTTGAAAGCAGTCTGAAAATATCAAAAAATACCAATACATTATTATTACCCATACCAACCATCATCCTGGGAATATATCCCAATTTGAAAATCCTCAATTATTTATATATATGGGGTTTTTTTTTTATCAGTCTGATGCATCAGTTGTCCAACATCTGAGGACCTGTATGAGCCTTTAACAGTCTTGTGTATACAAGACTGCAGGATCCTTCTGGGAGAGAACCCAGATTTAATTACATTGGCCAGCTCTGACAAAGCCAGTCAAGTAATAATGCCTTAATTATCTTGGGAGAAGAGTGATTTTGAGCATAAGGTGGTGTATGTCACTCAGATCTATCCTTAGTCTCACATTCAATAGGGATTCAGAGTAGATGGAATTAAAAGAGACACCTTAACCATCTTACTAAGCTTTCCTAAGGCAGTACTCACAAATTAGCTGTACAGTTAGAGTACAGCTCCCGCTGTACCTGCTCCCGTAGGGAAAAAAAAGGGGGGGAGGGGAAGGAGGCATTTTCAGGATGACTTTGCCAAAGATCTTTGGCTCTTTGTGTCTTTGCATTAGCAGTGGTCCTTATTGTGAGGATGCAGTGTCCAGAACAGAGTCAAAACAGAAGCAATGCCCAAGGGAGACATAGTGATATCCACAGATGTAGTTACAAGTGCCAAGCAGAGGCTACCTGCAAGGCAGCTGACCAGATTTGTTCTTAATAATTAGAGCTCTTTGGGAATTCCTAAAAATGCTTGGAAGGAAGGGAGCAGATTCAAGCCTTTGGAGAGATTTGAAGTTCTGCAGGTGGGGCAAAGCCTGCAAAGTACAGGTTACTATTATTCTTGTGATCCCTCTTGTAATCATAAATTGACCAAGCTTGGGAAATCCTGGGTCACAAGAGAAAGTGTATAGACTTTCTCATTATAGTAAGAATTTGAGGCAGCTTGTGTACAAACAGGATGTTTTTAACTTTAATCATTTGAAATGTGCTAGGGGAACTTTTTCTTTAAAAGTAACTCTAGATAAAATTCATCTGTAGGGTAAATTATCATGTTTTTAATGCCAAAAATAAATACCTGCTATATGTCTTGCAAACACAGATTTTTCAAAAATTTTTCAAAACAAGTATACTTATAGCACCTTGTTTCTTAAAAATTCTTTAATAACTATATTCTAAACTTTCAGTTGGGTCCCATTTATATAGCCTTGGCAAGCCCAATGGAAGTCTTCAAATGGTTATAATAAAGTGGCAGGACATATAGGAGGCAGAATCTGTAACGTTAGCATTACTGCACAATTGTGGGAATTGCTGAGATTGGTTAGATGGTAGGAAGCTGAGAAGGTCAGACTTATTTGTGGTCTGTTTCCCCCATCACAATATCAGCTCCATGAGTTCAGGGTCTTTGGTTAGCTCAAGGCTATAGTCCCCAAACCAGGACGGTGCTTTTATGTACTTTTATAATTTTTCAGCATTATAATGAATACTTAATGAATATAATTAAATCTATTATTCACATCTCAGGTAGGATGAAAAATTTTACCATTAACAAATTCACCATGGAGTCAACCAACTGACATGTAAGACACATTACACACACACACGTTTATCACACATTATGGGAAGAACATGCTTTCCCATATACAAAGCACTACATTTTTATTTATTTTACCCATTATAGTGAATACTAGATCATGTGACATGTCCTAATTAACTGAAACAATTATTTTAATATGATCTCATTCATTAAGAAATAGAAAACAGAAATGATGAGAACATTTCTTTGACTTCCCTTTCTGCTTTTTTTGGGTAAATAATGCTGGGTAAATTAGCTGCAGTCAATTATACTGTATATCTGAGAATAGAAAATAAAAGTGTAGCACATTAATGAGTGTAGTGGTGAAAAATGTGTGGGTAAAGTAAAAGAAAATATCTAAAGCAGGAGAGATCAAAAGAATATACACATAAAAACTTTCAAAATACTTATTTTTAAAAACTAATCCCCCAAATTGAAAAAAATAACTGTATATTAAATTTTTTAATAACACGTAGAAATTATTTATTTCCAGTGACTTTAGAACAGAGTTCAGAACACTGCAAAGACAAAAAGAACTAAACAAGACATTTTAAATTTCATTCAGTCATTTTCTTGGTACTATTATTATTAGTTTTGTTATTTGAAATTATTTTTCTTATAGTGCAGGATAAACACATTTTTGAGTTAATAACATTAAGAATCAAGAATTTTAGTATAAGAGAAAAGAAAGACCTAATCAGAAAATCAACGAACAAATTAAAACCCTGTAATGGTAAACAATTGAAAATGATCTTTAAAAATGCATTTTTTCTTGGTGTACAGACTGGAATGGCAAACGATTCTGACTTCTCACGCTTATATAACCATAAAAAATAAAAACATTCATAAAAGAAAAGATCACAGCTTCACAGATTCCTGTAGAAAAGAATACTCCTAGTACCTAGAATCTGGGCTTTAATATCATTCCTCACTACAATGAACTAGGACTCCTTGAATAAACAGCTGATACCAGGTCTGGGGCAGAAGTACAAGATGAACCAGGGAGAACTCAAGCCAAAAAGGAAAACAGTTTTTGAATATTAATGGAATCTCATTAAAAGAACACAGAAGGGGTGTGTGGGTGGCTCAGTCATTTGGGCATATGCCTTTGGCTTGGGTCATGTTCCCAGGGTCCTGAGGTTGAGCCCTGTGTCAGGCTCCCTGATCAGTAAGAGCCCTGCTTCTCCCTCTACCATTCCTCCTGCTTGTGTTCCCTCTTTGACTGTTTCTCTCTCTGTCAAATAAATAATAAGTAAATAAATAAATAAATAAACAAACAAACACAGAAGCCAATTTAAAGGGACTCCTGCTGGTCTCAGAGCAATTGGCCATTATCATACTAATGCAGTGGTTAATACAGCATTATTATTTATAGGATGAACAGATATTCTGTGTCTCCTAAAATCATGCAAGTTTAAGTACATATCATCTATGACATACTATAGCCAAAAATGTTCCAACTTAATCTAACTTTAAATGTATCTTCTAGTTTCTCAGAAATATAGGCAACGCACAACCTACATCAGTGTTTCTTGAACTACAGTGGAAATCCAATACCTTTATAAATTAAAAGTAAATTATCTTTTTTTTTTTTTAAGATTTTTATTTATTTATTTGACAGACAGAGACCACAAGTAGACAGAGAGGCAGGCAGAGAGAGAGAGAGGAGGAAGCAGGCTCTCTGCTGAGTAGAGAGCCCAACATGGGGCTCGATCCCAGGACCCTGAGATCATGACCTGAGATGAAGGCAGAGGCTTTAACCCACTGAGCCACCCAGGCGCCCCTAAAAGTAAATTATCTTAAAAAATAAAATTTATATTCAAGAAAGGATTTTTTATTTTTCAATATTCATATAGTCAAATAAAACTGTCTTTCTTTATAAAACTTATGGTTTTCCTGTCAATGAAGTTCTTCCAGGCCCTAAATTAGACTTAGTCTCCCAAATTTTCTTCAGTTTTCTTTCTTTATAAGTTAATTTAAAAAAATTTTTAATTAATCTTTGCTTCATTTTTAATGGGTTATGGTTTCCTTCTATCTATCCAGTTGTTTTGGTAATACTGATTAAACTATTGTTCTCACTGATACAAAATACCACTACTACTACATACACATATATTGGGATCTATTGCTGGACTTTCTATTCTGGTCTACTGATCTATTTCTATGTCATTATAATACTAATTTGACTACAGTGACTTTGTAGTATGTTTTGTTTTCTGTTAAGGAAAGTCTCTGTTACTGTTCTTTTTTATTCTATTATTTCTAGTGGAGTTCCTCATCCCCTGCTCCCTAGCTCAGTTTTTCCAATAATCTCTTAGATTTTCCATATTTTCACTGTCATCAAGGGGCAAAAAATAATTTAATCTTTCTTTTTCCATGTCCATACCAATTATTATTATTTTATTTAACTGCATTCACTAGGACTTCCAAAAATAATGTTGAGTAACAATGATTATGAAGGGACACCTAGCTTGTTCCTGTTTTCAATTAAAACATCTTCAATATTTTACTGCTTACCAAAAAACCAATAGGAAGTGTTATTCTAAACAATCTTTATCATATTTCTATGCCCCTTCTGTTTTTGTTCTTTCTTACTGGGAATGGTTGTTGAATTTTATCAACTTCCATCTCATAATCTATGGGCATGATCACTTTTTTCCCCCCTCAGTCTGTTGATATGAGAAATTCAGCATTAGCTTTCCTGATATGGGAATCATCTTTGCATTCCTGGAAAAGAACGTGTACTTGTTGATAGCATATAATTCCTTTGATATTTTGTAGAATAAAGATGATAATTGTAGAACAAAGAAAATATAAGCAACTCCAACATCTATTAACTATGGAATAAATAAATAATATATCCATAATAGTTACTATACAGCAGTAAAAATGAATAAATTACAACTATATGCAATATGATGAATAACTCTTAGGAATGTAATTAATTTTGAATGAGGAAAAGAAACAGAAAAAACAGCAAGATTTCATTTATATAAAGTTCAAAAATATTCAAAACTCAGCAATATATTAGGAGCACAGATATGTGTGGTAAAACTATAAAGAAAAAGAAAGGGAACAATAAACATGAAATTCAGAATAGGGTGGGACAAAGACATTGGATTGGACCAAGGGCAGATGACAATTGCAAATATAATGGTAATGAACTTTTTCTAAAACTTAATCATGTGTACAAATATCAATGTCCCATAATTATTTATACCTTATAACAATTTATATGTGATTTCTCAATATTTAATCAAGGCAATAAAATGAAATAACCTGATGAGCAAATTTCCACAACAACTTCTGTGAAAAATTACCATCAATAGCTATTCTAGTAATAGCAGTAAGGGGAGTTCTTTCACTCATTACTATTTATTGAGCACGTACTATGTGCTATCACTGCTCAGCAGTAGGTGAGCAAAACAGACAAAAGCCTTACTCTGTTGGAGCTTGCATGCAGTGGAACAGAATCAAACTACTTATTGCTATTTTCTATACCTAGAAAAGCTATCTTTTTCACTAGCAATTTGCTCAAATTTAAGGTGAGTGTTTCACAACTACATTCTCTGTAACAATTGAAAAAATTACATATATTTCATCCCACTCTGATTGAAAAGTAGATCTTATTTTAGCCTTTGGAAACTTCATTATAAATCTATGTTTTACAATTAAAATCATTCTTTTCTTACATATTGTTCCTCAAGTTTGTAGTCATCACTATCAGTAAAGGTTTTTGAGCAGCTGCATATCTTCTGATAGATTCTTTCACCTTGAAACAGGCAATCTTAATTGTAGCATGTCAAGAAAAGCAAAGAAATACATATTAAATACATTTAAGTATTCACAATCCATGTTTTTTATGGCCTTTGGTTAAGTTTTAGACTTATTTACTTCTGCAGTAACTTTTGCAGGAACCAATATAGATTGGGTATTTTAGTCCCTTCCCTTAGGGTCATAGAATGTACAGATACTCGTGTTAAGATCTCTCTGGTCAAACCAATAATGTTCAAGCATAATGAAAAGGTAACTAGTTATTCCATGTAATTCTACATAATTATAGAAAAGAAAATTATGTTCACTCAACAGTGCCAAAAATGAATACAGTAAGTGATGCAATCTACTTTTTATTCTGACCCAAAACTTTAAAAGCAAGTTGATGACATGCCTTTGAAGTGGAGCCCAGACAAGACTTAATTCACTAAGTGTGAATATATGTAAACTCACCATGAGACTACATTTATTTTCAGCCAGTACCAAGCAATCCTCTTAGGTGTTTCTAAGCTATTTTATACACAAATAATTCTTACATGTTAGAAGACTAAAGTTGCCCACCGTCCTAAATTATGAAGATTATATATAACATTTATATAAGTAATAATGCCCTTAATTTAAAATAATGTCTTTCTGACCAATGATTTAAATTGTACCTGCCTAATTTGTGGTTTTTCAATCATTTTTTACATGAATAAGTAAGTTTCAATAAAACTCAAAACTAAGTATGTCCAATATGTGTTATGTAGGCAGAGGATGGGAAAGTAGAGAACTCTTTGTTTTTTCTTTTAAAGAGGTGTATTAAAGCCAGATTTTATTTTTCATTCTATACAAAGAGATAGAATGGTTACATAGGCCATATGTAAGTATGACTATCTCAATCTACAAATGATAAGCCAGGCTCTGAAAACTTTACAGAGTATCTGCAAACCAGCAAATGATAGAACAAAGACTCTTACCTCGTTTCTGTATCCCAAATTTTTAATTCTTTCACCACACATATTACCTTCTTCAGTTAGAGTGAGTGGCTTTCAATATCAGGGCAAAAATACCATCAAGAGGAGAAATATTCTGAGATAGTCTAAGAAGTTTAGAAAAGATAGAGATTATCAGAAATTCTATTATGGATAGCTTTCACCTTGAAAAGCTTGAAGCAAAATCTGAGAGTCCATTTCATCCCAGGCACATGGGATAAAAAAATGAACAAAGAAAGTCCTTATTCTTTTTTTTTTTTTTAAGATTTTATTTATTTATTTGACAGAGGGAGAGAGATCACAAGTAGGCCGAGAGGCAGGCAGAGAGGCAGGGGGAAGCAGGCTCCCTGCTGAGCAGAGAGCCCAAGGACCCTGAGACCATGACCTGAGCCGAAGGCAGAGGCTTAACACACTGAGCCACCCAGGTGCCCCAAAAGCCCATATTCTAAATAATTGAGCACACAGTAAAACACAGACATGTTCAGGGACAGTTATGATAAAATACAAATGCAATAAAACAGAAATACACAGGATGTTGTTCCTTGCAAGCAAGAGGCAGGGCACTAGCCTTGGGTGGCCAAAGAGTCATAAAAGGTTTCTTCTAATTAACAAACATCAGGCACTGTGTTAAAAGCTGGAGATAATAAAACAGATTGGATCACAGCTCTCCTTGACTTTGCATGAGAAAATACTATAAAGAAACAAGCAAATAAATGAGGTCATCCCATGTACTAATAAGTGCTATATTGGAAATGAAATACATTAATATACAGATAAAACTGGGTTACTATAAACGTTATGGAAGAACTCTCATGAGAAAATGAAAAGGACCTGAGACATCGAGGGGTGTATACCACTTCGAATAACCACTGCTCAGTGTTTAGGGGCAAAATCAGTACTTCAAAAACAAACAAACAAACAAACAAACAAACAAAATATCTTTATCTTCTATATAAAGTTTACTTTCTAGGTAACAGTATAATTTCGCCCAAACTCAAAATCTCTTGATTCAAGTTCCATCCTTCCTCAGTTTAAAAAATATTAAGAAAAAGGGGCGCCTGGGTGGCTCAGTGGGTTAAACCCTCTGACTTCGGCTCAGGTCATGCGAGCCCCATATCGGGCTCTCTGCTCAGCGGGGAGCCTGCTTCCTCCTCTCTCTGCCTGCCTCTCTGCCTACTTGTCATCTCTGTCAAATAAT
The DNA here is from genome assembly GCF_022355385.1 of Mustela nigripes. Classification (NCBI taxonomy): domain Eukaryota; kingdom Metazoa; phylum Chordata; class Mammalia; order Carnivora; family Mustelidae; genus Mustela; species Mustela nigripes. The sequence continues at coordinate 118,201,248 of NC_081568.1, forward strand.
TAAATAAAATCTTTCAAAAATAATAATCAGAAGAAGAAAGATCCCTTTTCCTTTCAATAAACAAAGCTGCCCTCAGCAGACACTAGCCCGGGGTTAGAGACTTCGGAATGCTGATGGCCCTGAGGGCTGTCCTCACCTCCACCTGCTCTCCAGGAAGTGTCCAGTCCGGAGGAGGCTGCCATGCATGTCACGCAGGTGCAGGTGCAGATGCCAGGTGCAGGCTGCCTCCTTGCCGTGCGCGCGGAGTCACTATCTCCCCCAAGTCCCTCCTGGCCTTCTGGGCTGCAGCCTCCGCCTCCACCAGCTGCCTCCCACCCGGAAGTGAAAGACCAGCAGCCTAAGGTCCAACTACTCCCACTTCCAATCACGTGTGACCATGAGCCTCTGCGCTACTCCTCGCAGACCTCGCGGAACGGGCCATCATGTGCGACGTCAACACGTCCTGCGCGAGGCCGAGCGTCGCCAGCCAGCTGGAGCCTGAGACAGACACGGGGCTCCAGGCACAGGGAAGCGCCCGAGTTGCATGGTGGCATGCTGGTACTCAGAACCTCTCGAAGGCCCCCGATGCGGCGCAAGCCCAGAGAGGGAGTCTTGGCATCTCCAACTCACTCTCCAACTTTGGACATGCTTAGTGTCCTGGCACCTGAGATCCAAATGTCGGTCCGGGGAACGGCACTCCTGCCTCAATTCGGAAATCCTCTGGCCCTAGCGGTTTGGAGTTTTGCCTGTGGAGAAGAGCAAGTGGTGCAGAACGTGGTTGATTTGTTTGTGATGAAAACGAAGCCCCAAGACACAAGGTCTTGCCATACATCATTTTGAAGAAAAGGGATGACGGTTTTAGGAAGCCCAAGAATAGCATCAGGGAGCGGAAAATTTTAATCCTAAAAGGTAAACACCTTTTAATTTTTGTCAAGCCACTATCCCTTGTTATTCAGAGGTTTCTTCACCTTCAAACCCTCTTCCAAAATATCAAATTTCTGTTAAAATCACACCAGTAGGGGCACCTGGGTGGCTCAGTGGGGGAAGCCTCTGTCTGTCCCTGAGGTCGTGATCCCAGGGTTCTGCGATCGAGCTCCGCGTGGAGCTCCCTGCTTTGTAGCAATCGGCTTCTCCCTCTCCCTCTGCCCCTACCCCCACACCCACTCATGAGCATGCGCGCTCTCTCTGTTTTAAATAAATAAATAAAATCTTCTTAAAAAAACACACCAGTAATAATTTTGGAAAATACTGTCAAAAGTCAGGTAGCATCATGTGGTGTCAATAAGGTTCCCCAGGGTTAGAAGTCAAGAGATCCTAGGATATTAGTGCCAGGCTTGATCTAGCTGTCTATAAGAACTACAATTTCTTGGCTCAAATATATGAATCAGTAAAGTAAAGGAGTTGAAACAGAGATCTCCAAAATTTTGTTTAACCTTAGCGATTGTCCAACATTATCACAGATGGTCATTGTATATTTTTGTAACTGTAATTTTTCCAGGATCAAACCAGATTAGGGGCACTTAGTACAGGGGGAAAAAAAATCAAGGATCTAGCTATAAAATATTGTCAAGGAAAAAAAAATAGAAAAATTCTTAGTCAAAGGCAAAATCTTTAAAATCTAGTTTATTAAGATATTTGGTTTTAAAATTATAACAAATATAATTCAAAATTGGCCTTCTTGGTTTGCATAAAGAATACAGGCTGTCCATAAAATTCTTCAGTGCTGAAAGTAGTAAATAGTAGGAAGGCACATATTTAGATTTTCTGTTCTTTAGATCTTGCAACCTTCTTTTGTTACCAACCAAAATTTCTTTTCCCTTTATTGTCTCAGCTTTCTTACTGCATATGTAGATGTGCATCTGGCCCTCTGGGAGATTTTCTTTAAACTCTCATCACCAATTCTAAGCCTTTTTCAGTCTTCATTCTTTTTGAGCTTTATAGTATCTGATGCTATTAATAGTCCATATTTCTTAACATAACCTTCTTTTTCTTTCATAAGACAGTTTTGTATTTTATTTCTGGCTATTCTCCATGTCTTGTCTTCCTTCTTTCTCCACAGCCCAAAGTCTTGTACTTTATTCATCCTATCGTTAAATTATGTGTCATGGCAATCACATCTGAATATTGGCTTAAATTATTAATCTTGCTAGAAACTTCATATATCTCTAGCTCTAGTACTATTCTTTGTTCAGAGTTTCCCAAATACTTGCTGATAAATAATAATAAATATTAATTTATATTTATAAATAATAAATGAATAATAATAAAATAAAATCACCAAGTATTGAGTACTCACAATCTAAGCACTTACTATATTATATATAAGTATTATTATTGTTATAAGCATTACTAAAATTTGTAAATTAAGTATTCTTTGTATTGATGAATATACAGTACATACAGTACTTACAAGTCTTGATACTATACCTACTGTATATTTACTTGTGGTAGAGGCCACTATATTTCACTATGCATTTGTGTATCTGTAATGTTATTATAAATACTATCATTTTGGGAAAAAATTTATAATTATGAATGATAATAAAAGTAAGACATGAATTATCAACTCTTGAATAATGCTCTTCATCTCTACCATGTGGAAAGCCAGTATTTGTCTTATGAGAAAAGCAGTTCTCTAAGTTTTTGGTCTCAAAACCTGTTTGCACTCTTAAATTACTGAGGACCCCACATAGCTTTTTTTTTTTTTTTTTTTTTT
>NC_081568.1:118204042-118348327 GCF_022355385.1 Mustela nigripes
TTTTTTTTTTTTTTTTAAATTTTTTATTTTTTATAAACATATATTTTTATCCCCAGGGGTACAGGTCTGTGAATCACCAGGTTTACACACTTCACAGCACTCACCAAATCACATACCCTCCCCAATGTCCATAATCCCACCCCCTTCTCCCAAACCCCCTCCCCCCGGCAACCCTCAGTTTGTTTTGTGAGATTAAGAGTCACTTATGGTTTGTCTCCCTCCCAATCCCATCTTGTTTCATTTATTCTTCTTCTACCCACTTAAGCCTCCATGTTGCATCACCACTTCCTCATATCAGGGAGATCATATGATAGTTGTCTTTCTCTGCTTGACTTATTTCACTAAGCATGATACGCTCTAGTTCCATCCATGTTGTTGCAAATGGCAAGATTTCATTTCTTTTGATGGCTGCATAGTATTCCATTGTGTATATATACCACATCTTCTTGATCCATTCATCTGTTGATGGACATCTAGGTTCTTTCCATAGTTTGGCTATTGTGGACATTGCTGCTATAAACATTCGGGTTTCTAAAAAGGTATTATCATAGATACAAATCACATAAACAAAAGCTATGTGTCCCTTTGGATACAAATGTAGTGATCCAAAGGGACACATAGCTTTTGTTTATGTGATTTGTATCTATGATAATACCTTTTTAGAAATTAATACTAAGAAATGTATAAAAATACATATTAATTCATATGGTAGGCAATCTTTAAGATGGCCCCCAATGATTCCTACTTTGTGGTATTCATGCCCATGTGTAATCCCCTCCCCTTGAGTATGGGCTGAATTCATTGACTTAAAAAAAAAAAAAAAAAAGAACACAGCCAAAATGATGGGATGCCACTTTCAAGATTACGTTACAGAAAGACTGTGTCTTCTGTTTTGATTGTGCACGCGCTCTCTCTCTCTCTTTGAGGGAAGCCAGTTGCCATGTTGTAACTTTCCTGTGAAGAGATCCATGTGACAAGGAACTGATGTCTCTGGCCAACAGCAGTATGGAACTGGGTCCTGTTGATAGCTCTGTAAGTGAGCTGAGAAGCTAATCCTACCCCAGACTAGCCCTAAGATGACTGCAGCTCTACTCATACCTTGAATATAGCTTTGTGAGAGATCCTGAACAAGAGGAACCAAAAGAAGCTACATGTGGATTCCTGATCCATAGACATGGTGAGATAATAAATACTCTTAAGCTGCTAAATTTTGGCATAACTGGTGACACAGTATATAACAAATACATGTCATTTAAAAAATGACAATAGCAATCTTTCCTATGAAAATAACTGTTTTTCGAAGTAAACATGTAGGGAGATGAGTGATTTTGTTTTCATTTTTGCAATCTCTTTAATGTTTAGTTTCATTGAAAACATATGGCTTCTCATATCTGCCTCTGAATTTAATTTGTTGCAACACATTGTTTTGGTTGAAATACATGAAGAAAATCCAGCCTTAGACAGATAATGTAGTTGTAAAAGTAAGAAATATTTTAATACTCTTTCCTGGTATGCTCACTTTGGCAGCCCATATATTACATAATACTCTTTTCTGGTAAGTGTGGATAGTCTTCTTTGATCCTATACTACCTTTTAATAAGTGGTAGTTTCCCAAAGGTTAGTTGCAACCTTTAGTTACATTAGTAACTAAATGTTAGATAGTTTAGTCAGTTTAGTTAGGGTGGTCTGTTACAATAAAATTTATCGGTCTGTCTTGTACTTTGATGGAATCTTCTACCAATGCATGATTTGTAACATCATGAATTGATCACTTGGATATTGGTCCTTTGATTTTGGTAGATCTTCCACTGACATGTTTCATCATAAAACAGCCTGTTGTCCTCCCCTACACCCCCACCTCCCCCAAAACCCTTTGCTAATATAACCATTTCTCTTATCAGAAAAGTCTTTAAGTTTGGGGAAACTATTGTATTACCTATTATTGAATAGTAAATTACCCAAACTTAGCAACTTAGAACAACAAGTTTGTACTCTCTCACAGTCTCTGTAGATCAGGAATCCAGAATGGCTTAGCTGGGTGGTTCAGGGTCAGGTTGTTCATGAGGTTGCAGTCAAGCTGTTGGCTGGGCTGCAGTCATTTTAAGGCTCAATAGAGAAACAGTCCACTTCCAAACTCATTCATATGCCATTTGGCAAGCTTCAGAAGATCCACTTCCAAGTTTACTCACATGTTTGCTTGCAAGCCTCAGTTTCTTGCCAAGTGGACCTTTCCATAGGCTGCTTGCATGTTCTCAAGATGTAGCAGTTGGCTTTCCTCTACCAGGGCTACCTTACATCCTGGCAGCTTGTCCCAGATGAGCGTGAGAGAGAGAAAAAGGGACAGGGAATGTGAATATAAAGAAGCTCACCTAAGACAGAAGCATAGTTATTTTATAACCTAGTCTCAGTATGATAACTTATCACTTCAGCCATATTTGTTCAGTAGAAATGGTCCAGCCCACAATCAAGGGGTGGGGAACTAAGCCCCATCTCCTGAGGAGAACTGGATCAAAGAATATACCAAACCACCACAAGCTGTCAAATTCATGATGCCAGATGCAAGTTTTCCCAAATTTTAATTTTTGTTTTAAATTTATCATCGACAATAAACACTGTTGCTTGTTTTCCTTGAAATGACAGCTTAACATCTTTCATTTTTAAGAAAAATTTTGCCTAACACTCAACTCCATATAACCATAATTTCTCTGTCAGTTGTTCTTTCAAGTGAAAATGATATTCAGTGAAAAAAGCCACTGATTCAGGTCACAGGTCAGGACAAGTATACTATTGCTTTTTCCTTGAGGCAGTCATGTATTTCAGTATGTAGCAGCAGGGCTTTATGCATACTTCCTATTAACTCACACAATATTAAAATTATATATACCTGAGGGTCAATATTTAATAAGATTAATCATTTTTCTTGCTTCATCCAGGATACTCTTAGGTAAAACTGACCTTTGGGAGGGGGCAGATTATAGACCTGAGACTGGGAATATCATTGTAGAAAGAAGTAACTCAGGAAAAGCTTCATGGGGAAAGGTGTGTGTTGAGATTAGCTGGGAGTTACATTTCAACTGGCAGAGAACCAGAAAGGTGGGAGAGGCAAATAAGCAGATCCAGTGGGGCTGGAATGAAAGGAGCATATGACATTCAAGAGGAGAGAGAGGGAAAGCTATTTTGGAGCAAACTGTGGGCTAGATCTGAGCATCTGTGGAGGGACCCAAATGGACATCTCCACAAAATACACCCATCTGAAGAGGCAGTGTGAGGGATGGAGGCTGCTGCTAGACCGCTTAGGGTCTTCTCAGGATGGTAATCTAGCTGGAAATGCAGTAGGAGGTTCTCAGCAGGGTTCCATATGATACAGTCACCTTTGACTTTGTTCCTGAGGGCACCAATGCTGGTCACAACCACGTAGTTAAGTAAGAGCTCCTCCCATCTGCCCTAACCCTACCCCAGCAGCAAAACTCAGCCAGGAAAGGGAAATTTTTTTAATGGAACGGGATTAGAGTTTGGATTATGACACTGGACTGGACTCTAAATACTAAAACTTCATTTACTACATGAGAACAAGCACAAAACCATAAAATTGCACTGAGATTTCAACGTAGTGTAGGTGGAGCACCAAGATTTGGAACAGAGTGATAGTGCACATTTGAAGGAGGGTGGGAAAAAAAAAGAGATCCTTACCTTTAGCTTGTACCCTCCAGAGTTCTACTCCTTTAATAAAGTGGTCTCAGTAACTATTCACTGAGGTTTATTTTTGCCAAGCCAAAGTTCAGCTGGGCATGTTTTGATGAGTGGGCAAGATGTATGCATATTTAGGAGAAATGGTATTTTCCGAGTGATTGGAACCAGGCTAACCTGTTCATGTCCCAGCTCTGCTGCTTAAAAAATGTGACAGACACATTGTTAATCTCCCTAACTCTCAGTTTCCTCTTCTATAAAATGGAGATACATAATGCCTCCTTCACAGCGTTGTTGTAAAGAGTTAATAATGAGCATTCAATAAATGGTAGGCAGTGATTATGATTACCATAATCTTGGTTGGTACTGAAAAAAATAGTAGTTTAGAAAAATTTACCAGGCATTAGCATGGAAGATAGATTGAAGGTAAATCAAGATTAGGAGGAGGCAGAAAACTTAGAATCATTGAGTAAAAAAATGAAGCTAAATGGTAGCTATAGGAATGAAATAGAAGTCAAGGTCAGTAGAGGTCAATACAGCCTTGCAAATGTAAAGGATGTTTGAGAAGCAAATGAATAGAAGAGGTAACTGCTTAGGTACAATAAGGTCAATAAAGGAGAAGGAAGAATCGAAGCCACTTTAAATTGTTAAATCTTGGTTGGATGGGAGAATAGTAGAAAAGGGAGTGATATAAACATTAGCAGAATGAGCAGGGTAGGTGGGTGAGTGGTGGGAAAAAAAATACTAGTTTTGTTTTGCTGCATTTCGGATGTAGGCAATGATGTAACTTCCAAAGGCAAACATTCTATAGATATTTGGAAAGTCATTTATTTATTCATTCTTCTATTGAATGTATGTCTTGAGTGCCAAGTTGGTGTCGGACACTATGTGAGGCTCTAGTGAAAACAATTTAGTGAAGTTGGAGTTTAAATGGGACCTCTGGGCTGGTAGAAAGATTTGGGTCCTCCAACATATAGCTGGTCCCCCAAATCATGAATTTTAATCAGTTTTCTAATAGTGTGAAGAAGACACAATTTCTAGGAATATTTCCAGTTAAGAAATGGGCAAACTTGGGACACTTGGGTGGCTCATTCAGTTAAGAAATGGACAAACAGGTAAGAACTAAACCAGGATCATAATTATTTTTATATTAAATGCCAGTCATGTATTGTTTCTAAATATTTAATTATAAAAAAGCATTTGTACAGTGGTGTTCATATTTTAAAACGTTTTATTTTGGAGTAATTATAGATTCACAGGAAGTTGCAAAAATAGTATATAGGTCTCATTTACCCTTCCCCCAGAGTCCCCCAGTGACTGTAGTTTACATAGCTAGAGTACAACATGAAAACAAGGAAATTAGCATTGGTATAATCCACTGACTTTATTCAGTTTTCACCCATTTTACATGCAGTCATTTGTGTATATGTGTGTTCCTAATTTTATGCCATGTTATCACATGTATGGATTCATATAATCTTTTATCCTTAATTGTTAAATTGTTTTCTTTTTCCTCATTCCAATTAATTATGCGATATAAAGAATCTGCACCATTAGATTTTGTTAATCTCTAATTAGATATTATCAATTATTAGATAATTAGATGATTATCAATAATTAGAGATTATTGATAATCTCTAATGTTCAAACAGCATATACAGCAAAAATCACAAAGATTTTTAAAATATCTAATTAACAAGGTATTTATGCATTTTTTATTCTATTGAATATATTGAGCCAGATTCTTCTAAGAACTTTAGACAGTCCTTCGCTCTTTCCTAAGTTCTTTATCAGTAATATGTGAGTTATGATTTCTAAAACCCTATAATTCTACAATTTTAGAATTCCAATTCTTAGGTCACTTGGTCTCTTGATCTAAAGCATAAAATTTCTGCCTTAGTTCTTTTTGGCTCAGTGTCAGTCTCTTATCTTATTAGGCCCGTGGCCACTGGAGCACAGTTAATAACTCTAATTGTAGTAAATAATACCCTGTTAGCTGGAAAGATTCTAGCATACCTTCCACAAGTGGCTGCTTCCTCAAAAGGTTTGTATATATTAGGTAATGTGATAATACATTAATAATTGTCCTAACAAAAATAACATATATTTTGAATGAAAATATTTGTTATGCCATTATTTTTAATAATAATTTAACTAAAACATCACAAACCATTTCTATTCTGACAACAAACAGCATATCACCAGTGAGCTTCATTCATACTTAAACAAATAAAAATTTGTGATACTCTGACCTGGGCTAGACAAGGAGGAGGTTTCTGCTATTTATGAAAAAAATAGTATTAGGCCAATTGCCAAGAAAATTAAACTTTTAAATAGATTCATCTCCTCAACCCCCAAGAAAGATATAGAATTAATTTCATGAAAATAGATGAGCTTTTATGCTTGGACAAAACTGTTAGTAAAAGATCAACGTAAGTAAGATCAAGGTTAAAGTAAATATTTGTAGGCTGAGTAAATACCACTTTGTAAAAGTGACCATGAGATGTAGACTTTGTACAGTAGTCATTTTAGAAAGCTTGACAATTTAACATATTGATGGCAACACAGCAATAGTAAAGTTAGATTTCTAATTCAGTAATATTCTAATAAAAATACCCCAAAACAGTAGATTAAAATACTTCATGATCTTACTTTTTCTGAACTAAAGTTAATGGAGTATATTTAAACCCTCCAAGGATTGTTCGGTAGCTTGTTCCACTTACAACTGTCCTAATAGTTCCATTTCATGATACCAAGATTCTCTCAAGGGAAAATTTAGAACACAAAGTACTTGCTTTTAATCAACAGAGTTGTTAGAGTCAAAAAAAAAAAAAAAAACCACAAAGCAAAAACACAACTTCTCTGCAAGAAGTATTAAACCCAAGTGTTTAGAATTAATTATTGCAAAACCAAAAATAGAACATATAAAACATATATATTTTTTCACATTATCTTCAAATTTTTGGCAGAGAACCTAAGGCTGATTTGGGGCTCTGATATACTTTGTTCTCATATTTAAGAATAAATATCTATTTTGGAAATATCTATTAAGGGATCGACTACAGAATAGACGCCATTTGCTTACAGATCCTTAGAGCAGTAAGTGATTTTTCCCTTCTCACTCAGCTGCTGAGGGGCAAAAATGGGATAAGAACAAGTCTTCCTGACTCAAAAATTTACTGCTCTTTGGCATATTCAGCACTGATATCTATAAATCATTCCCATAGCTTTATTTAAATGGAGGGGAACCTCTAGTGTGGAGCAGTTAGCCCTTTGCTCCTCTATATTGCATTTACTTCATTTATTTCTTTAAAAGTTGCAATAAAGTACCATTTGTATTAAACCAGGTACCTTTTTGGGGGCCTGGGTGGCTCAGTGGGTTAAAGCTTCCATCTTCAGCTCAGGTCATGTTTCAGGGTCCCGGAATTAGCCCCACATTGGGCTCTCTGCTCAGTGGGGAGCCTGCTTCCTCCTCTCTCTCTGCCTGCCTCTCTGCCTACTTGTGATCTCTGTCTGTCAAATAAATAAATAAATAAATAATCTTTAAAAAAAATTAAACCAGGTACCTTTTTTATTCAATGAAATTAAGCTATATGTTGAGATATTATTTTCTATTCTTTTGGGGAAGGAAAACTAAAATTAAGTGTAAGTAGGGGAAAACAGCATTTGTAACATATATAGCAAAGAGCTAAAATTCTCACTTCATATGAGACTTGTAAATAAATATATAAGCATGCCAAAGGGGAAAATATTACTAAAGACAGTCATAAAGGATTTCTCCATTTATTTAAAAGATATTTTCTTTTTTTTTAAATTTTATTTATTTATTTGACAGAGAAAGAAATCACAAGCAGGCAGAGAGGCAGGCGGAGGGGGGTGGGGGTGGGAAGCAGGCTCTCTGCTGAGCAGAGAGCCCGATGTGGGACTTGATCCCAGGACTCTGAGATCATGACCTGAGCCGAAGGCAGTGGCTCAACCCACTAAGCCACCCCGGCGCCCTAAAAGATATTTTCTTAATGCTATCAATATACCCTGTACTCTGCTATGTATTAGGAATAGAATGAACAAGTATTTATTGACTTCATGCCATATTGCTTTTTAAAAAAAGATGTATTTAAGAATAATCACATTTTGCAAAAAAATGTATGTATACATTCATAAAGATATCTGAGGAAATAAAGTCGTTATCAGTGGGTGGCCAGATTTGTTTATTTGAAACTTATACAATAATAAGCATGCATTTCTTTTATAATGAATTTTATAAAAATGTTTAAAACTTACAGACATAAAGTTATTCAATTATTTCACCTATTGTCAAGAATTTTTTGGCAATAAGAATACATATTTTTTTGGTTATCTAGTGGAAGATGGGTTCCAGCAGAAATGGATTCCTTCCTTTCCTTTTTAATTTTTTAATTAAAAAATTTTTAGGGGGCGCCTGAGTGGCTCAGTGGGTTAAACCCTCTGCCTTCGGTTCAGGTCATGATCCCAGGGTCCTGGGATCCAGCCGCGCATTGGGCTCTCTGCTCAGCAGGGAGCCTGCTTCCTCCTCTCTCTCTCTGCCTGCCTCTCTGCCTACTTGTGATCTCTGTCAAATAAATAAATAAAATTTTTTAAAAAAATTTTTAAAAAATTTTATTTATCTATTTGAGAGAGAGACAGATAATGACAAAAGATAGTGAGAGAGAGCACAAGCAGGAAGGAGAGGGAGGAGCAGGCTCCCGTTAAGCAGGGAGCCCAACATGGGGCTTGATCCCAGGACTCTGGGATCATGACCCGAGCCAAAGGCAGACACTTAACCACCTGAGTACCTAGCAAGGATCCCCTCTCTTTTTCAAAAAAGATTTTATTTATTTATTTATTTGAGAGAGAGACAGTGACATGAGATAGTCCTTCCTTTTATACCACTATAACATGATAATAATAATTTTATAAATAATGATTTTATTACTTTTTTCCATTTTTAACATTTCTGTGTTATTTTTCATTTCTATTTGTTTTCAGTAAGTTAAGTTTTATGGAGGCTGAGTTTGCATAAATTTATTATTTTTAGCTAAGGTTATCAGACTTTTATGAGTATGTTTCCTGAGGCATGAACCAAATGAAGATGCTTAGGAAATTGGATACTCAGACCATATGCTCAAGAGAGAAATATGGAATCTAAGAGTTTGAAATGTGAGAACCGTCAAAATATGTATACAATTGTAGAAGCTGTGAGAATATCTTAGCCCTTCTATTTTTTTAATTTAAATTGAATTATTTAACATATAATGTATTATTGGTTTCAGAGATGCTGGCCTGTGATTTATCAGTCTTATATAATACCCAGTGCTCTTTACATCACAGGCCCTCCTTAATGTCTATCACCCAGTTACCCCATCCCTCTCCCCTCTCCCCTCCACCAACCCTCAGTTTGTTTCCTGTGATTAAGAGTCTCCTATGGGGAACCCTCCTACACTGTTGGTGGGAATGCAAGCTGGTGCAGCCACTCTGGAAAACAGTATGGAGGTTCCTCAAAAAGTTGAAAATAGAGCTATGACCGAGCAATTGCACTACTGGGTATTTACCCTAAAGATACAAATGTAGTGATCCAAAGGGGCACATGCACCCAAATGTTTATAGCAGCAATGTCCACAATAGCCAAACTATGGAAAGAACCTAGATGTCCATCAACAAATGAATGATCAAGAAGATGTGGTATATATACACAATGGAATACTATGCATCCATCAAAAGAAATGAAATCTTGCCATTTGCAACAACGTGGATGGAACTAGAGGGTATTATGCTTAGTGGAATAAGTCAATCAGAGAAAGACAATTATCATATGATCTTCCTGATAGGAGGAACTTGAGAGGCAACATGGGGGGCTTGGAAAGTAGGAAAAGAATAAATGAGACAAGATGGGATCGGGAGGGAGACAAACCATAAGAGACTCTTAATCTCACAAAACAAACTTAGTGTTGCCCGGGGTAGCGGGGTAGGGATAGGGTGGTGGGGTTATGGACATTGGGGAAGGTATGTGCTATGGTGAGTTCACAGACCTGGTGATTCACAGACCTGTACCCCTGGGGCTAATAATACATTATATATTAATTTAATAATAAGAAATTATTAAAAAATGAAAATAAAATAAAATACACACACACACACACACAGAGTCTCCTATGGTTTGTCTCCCTTTCTGGTTTCATCTTGTTTTATTTTTTCCTCTCTTCCCCTATGATCTTCTGTTTTGTTTTGTATGTTCCAGTATCAGTATCAGTGAGATCATAAATAATTATCTTTCTCTGACTGACTTTCCTTAACATAGTACCTTCTAGTTCCATCCACATCATCGCAAATGGAAGGATTTCTCTTTTTCTTTTTTTTTTTTTTTGATGGCTGAGCAATATTGCATTGTGTATATATACCACATCTTCTTTATCTATCTGTCGATGGAATCTTTCCATAGTTTGGCTATTGTGGACATTGGTGCTATAAACACTGGGGTGCAGGTGCCCTTGCAGATGACTACATTTGTATCTTTGAGGTAAATACCCCGTAGTGCAATTGCTGGGTCATAAGGTAGCTCTTTTCAAATTTTGAGGAACTTCCCTACTGTTTTCCAGAGAAAGCAGCACCTGCTTGCATTCTCACCAACAGTGTAAGAGGGTTCCCCTTCTTCTGAATTTTTGCCAACATCCATCATTTCCAAACCTGTTAATTTTAGCCATTCTGACTGGTGTGAAGTGATATCTCATTGTGGTTTTGATTTGTATTTCCCTGATGCTGGGTGTTGTGGAGCATTTTTTCATGTGTCTTTGGCCGTCTGGATGTCTTCTTTGGAGAAATGTCTGTTCATGTCCTCTGCCCATTTTTTGATTGGATTATTTGTTCTTTGGGTGTTGAGTTTGAGAAGTTCTTTATACATTTTGGATGCTAGCCCTTTATCTGATATGTCATTTGCAAATATCTTCTCCCATTCTATATGTTGTCTTTTGGTTTTTTGTTTTTTTTTTTACTGTTTCCTTTGCTGTGCAAAAGTTTTTATTTTGATAAAGACCCCGTAGTACATTTTTCCTTTGTTTCCCTTGCCTTTGGAGACATGTCTAGTAAGAAGTTCCTGTAGCAGAGGACACAGAGGTTGCTGTCTGTGCAGTCTTCTAGGATTTGTGTGGATCCCTGTCTCACACTTAGATCTTTCATCCATTTTGAGTCTATTTTTGTGTATTGTGTAAGAAAATGGTCCAGTTTCATTCTTCTGAATGTGGCTGTCCAATTTTCCCAACAACATTTGTTGAAGAGACTGTCTTTTTCCCATTGGATATTCATTCCTGCTTTATCAAAGATTAATTGACCATAAAGGTCCATTTCTGGGTTCTGTATCTGTTATGTTGATCTATGTGTCTGTTTTTGTGCTAGTAACATACTGTCTTGATTACAGCTTTGTAATAGAGTTTGAAGTCTGGAATTGTGATACTGCCAGTTTTGGTTTTCCTTTTCAACATTCCTTTGGCTATTTGGGGTCTTTCCTGATTCCATACTAATTTTAGGATTATTTGTTCCAGCTCTCTGGAGAAAGTATTTTGATAGGGATTGCATTGAATTTGTAGATCGCTCTCAATAGTGTAGAGATTTTAATAATATTTGTTCTTCCAATCCATGAGCATGGAACGTTTTCCCATTTTTTTGTACCTTCCTCAATTTCTTTCATAAGTGTTCTAGAGTTTTCTGAGTAAGTATCTTTGCCTCTTTGGTTAGGTTTATTCCTAAATATTTAATGGTTTTGGGTGCAATTGTAAATGGGATAAACTCCTTAATTTCTTTCTTCTGTCTCACTGTTGGTGTATAGAAATGCAGTTGATTTCTGTTCATTGATTTTATATCCTAACACTTTGCTGAATTCCTTTATGGGTTCTAGCAATTTTGTGATGGAGTCTTTTGGTTTTTCCACATGGAGTATGATGTTATCTGCAAAGAGTGAGAGTTTGACTTCTTTGCTGATTTGGATATCTTTTATTTCTTTTTGTTTTCTGATTGCTGAGACTAAGACTTCTAGTATTATGTTGAACAGCAGTGGTGATAGTGGACAATCCTGCTGTGTTCCTGACCTTAGGGGAAAAGCTGTCAGTTTTTGCCCATTGAGAATGATATTCACTGTGGGCTTTTCATATACAGCTTTTATAATATTGAGATATGTTCCCTCTATCTCTACACTATGAAGGTTTTTTAAACATTTTTATTTTTTTAAATTTCTTTTCAGTGTTCCAGAATTCATTGTTTATGCACCACACCCAGTGCTCCATGCAATATGTGCCCTCTATAATACCTACCACCAAGAGTTTTAATCAAGAAAGAATGCTGTACTTTGTCAAATGCTTTTTTTGTCATCTATTGAGAGAATCATATGGTTCTTGTCCTTTTTTTGTATTTCTGTAGTGTATCACATTGATTGATTTGTAGATGTTGAACCACCCTTGCAGCCCAGGAATAAATCCCACTTGGTCGTGGTGAATAGCCTTTCTAATATACTGCTGGATTCTATTGACTAATATTTTGGTGAGAATTTTTCCATCATATTCATCAGGGATATTGGTCAATAATTTTCCTTTTTGGTGGGCAGTTTTCTGGTTTTGGGATCAATGTAATACTGGCCTCATAGAAATAATTTGAAGGTTTTCTTTCCATTTCTAGTTTTTAGCTTCAGAAGAATAGGTGCTATTTCTTCTTTAAATGTTTGGTAGGGGGCGCCTGGGTGGCTCAGATGGTTGAGCTTCTACCTTCAGCTCAGGTCATGACCCCAGGGTCCTGGGATTGAGCCCCACTTCAGACTCCCTGCTTAGCAGGGGGCTTGCTTCTCCCTTCCTTATACTGCTGCCCCTGCCTACTTTTTCTCTCTCACTCTGTCAAATAAACAAACAAGATCTTTCAAAAAAATTAAAAAATTTTTTTAAATGTTTGGTAGAATTCCCCTGGGAAGCCATCTTGCCCTGGGCTCTTGTTTATTGGGAAATTTTTGATTACTGCTTCAATTTCCTTGCTGGTTTTGGGTTTGTTCAGGTTTTCTACTGCTTTCTCTTTCAGTTAGGTAGTTTATAAGTCTCTAGAAATGCATCCATTTCTTCCAGACTGACTAATTTGTTGGCATATAATTGCTCATAATATGTTCTTAACAATTGTTTCTATTTCTTCAGTGTTGATTATGATGTCTCCTCTTTTACTCATGATTTTATTTATTTGTGTCCTTTCTCTTTTCTTTTTGATAAGTCTGGCCAGGGTTTTGTCAATCTTATTAATTCTTTTAAAGAACCAGCTCCTGGATTTGTTGATCTGTTCTACTATTATTTTGGTTTCTACTTCACTGATTTTTGCTCTAATCTTTATTATTTCTCTTCTCCTGCTGGGTTTATGCTTTATTTGCTGTTCTTTCCCCAGCTCCTTTAGGTGTAAGGTTAGGTTGTGTATTTGAGACCCTTCTTGTTTCTTGAGAATACTTCCCTCTGAGGACAACCTTCCCTACATCCCAAAGATTTTGAACTGTTGTGTTTTCATTTTTGTTTGTTTCATGAAATTTTAAATTCTTCTTCTTTTTTTTTATTTTTTTAATTTTTTATAAACATATATTTTTAGTCCCCAGGGGTACAGGTCTGTGAATCACCAGGTTTACACACTTCACAGCACTCACCAAAGCACATACCCTCCCCAATGTCCATAATCCCACCCCCTTCTCCCAAACCCCCTCCCCCCAGCAACCCTCAGTTTGTTTTGTGAGATTAAGAGTCACTTATGGCTTGTCTCCCTCCCAATCCCATCTTGTTTCATTGATTCTTCTCGTACCCACTTAAGCCCCCATGTTGCATCACCACTTCCTCATATCAGGGAGATCATATGATAGTTGTCTTTCGCTGCTTGACTTATTTCGCTAAGCATGATACGCTCTAGTTCCATCCATGTTGTCGCGAATGGCAAGATTTCATTTCTTTTGATGGCTGCATAGTATTCCATTGTGTATATATACCACATCTTCTTGATCCATTCATCTGTTGATGGACATCTAGGTTCTTTCCATAGTTGGGCTATTGTGGACATTGCTGCTATAAACATTCGGGTGCACGTGCCCCTTTGGATCACTACGTTTGTATCTTTAGGGTAAATACCCAATAGTGCAATTGCTGGGTCACAAGCCTTTCTCAAGAAACAAGAAAGGTCTCAGGTACACAACCTAACCCTACACCTAAAGGAGCTGGAGAAAGAACAAGAAAGAAACCCTAAGCCCAGCAGGAGAAGAGAAATCATAAAGATCAGAGCAGAAATCAATGAAATAGAAACCAAAAAAACAATAGAACAAATCAACGAAAGTAGGAGCTGGTTCTTTGAAAGAATTAATAAAATTGATAAACCCCTGGCCCGACTTATCAAAAAGAAAAGAGAAAGGACCCAAATAAATAAAATCATGAATGAAAGAGGAGAGATCACAACTAACACCAAAGAAATACAAACTATTATAAGAACATACTATGAGCAACTCTACGCCAATATGACAATCTGGAAGAAATGGATGCATTCCTAGAAACATATAAACTACCACAACTGAACCAGGAAGAAATAGAAAGCTTGAACAGACCCATAACCAGTAAGGAGATTGAAACAGTCATTAAAAATCTCCAAACAAACAAAAGCCCAGGGCCAGACGGCTTCCCGGGGGAATTCTACCAAACATTTAAAGAAGAACTAATTCCTATTCTCCTGAAACTGTTCCAAAAAATAGAAATGGAAGGAAAACTTCCAAACTCATTTTATGAGGCCAGCATCACCTTGATCCCAAAACCAGACAAGGATCCCTTAAATTCTTCTTTAATTTCCCAGTTGACCCATTCATTCTTCAGTAGGTTGTGCTTTAGCCTCAACACATTTGAGTTCTTTCCAAATTTCCTCTTGTGATTGAATTCCAGTTCAAAGCATTGTGGTCTAAAAATATGCAGGGAATGATCCCAGCCTTTTGGTACTGGTGGAGACCTGATTTGTGACCCAGTATGTCATCTATTCTGGAGAACGTTCCAAGTTCTGGAGAAGAATGTGTATTCTTTTCCTTAGTATGGAATGTTCTGAATATATCTGTGAAGTCCATCTGGTCCAGTATTTCATTCAAAGCCCTTATTTCCTTTTTGATCTTCTGCTGAAATTATCTGTCCATTGAAGTGAGGGATGTGTTAAAATTCCCTACTATTATTATATTATTATCAATGTTTTTTCTTTAATTTTGTTATTAATTGGCTTATATATTTGGCTGCTCCCATGTTAGGGGCATAAATATTTACAATTATTAGATCTTGTTGGATAACCCTTTAATTATGATGTAGTGTCCTTCCTCATCTCTTATTACAGTCTTTGCTTTAAAATCAAATTTGTCTGGTACAAGGATTGCCACCCAAGCTTTCTTTTGGTGTCCATTAGCATGATAAATGGTTTTCCACTCCCTCACATTAAATTTGGAGGTGTCTTGGGGTCTAAAGTGAGTCTCTTGCAGACAGCATATTAATGGGTCTTGATTTTTTATCCAGTCTGATACCCTGTATCTTTTGATTCAGGCATTTAACCCATTTACATTCAGAGTAACTATTGAAATATATTAATTTAGTGCCATTGTATTACCTGTAAAGTCACTGTTTCTGTATATTGTCTCTGTTCCTTTTTGGTCTGTGTTATTTTTGGGGTATCTCTTTGCTTAGAGGGTCGTATTTAATATTTCTTGTAGGGTTGGTTTGGTAATCACAAATTACTTAAGTTTCTGTCCTAGAAGCTTTTTATCTCTCCTTCTATTTTGAATGACATCCTAGCTGGATAAAGTATGCTTGGCAGCATATTTTTCTCATTTAGCACTGTGACACACTGTGACAGTGTGTTTCTAAAATTTACATAAGATTGTAAAGAGCCAAGGACAGGCACAAGACTTTTGAAGAAGTAGACTTGAGTAGAAGTAGTTATTCTAGCACTATATTATTTTTTTTCCTAATACCATAATATTTAAGACAGCATGATATTGATAGGACAAGCCAAATACACCAGTGGAAAAGCATAGATCCATGCATTTATTGATACTTACTATGTGAAATAGGTAGCACCACAGAGCAGTGGGAAAAGAACACTCTTTTAAATAAATGATGTTTGAAAGTTGGATATCCATATGGAGAAAAGCAAAATTGCATCACATACAAGTCATTTCCAGATATATTAAAGACCTACATGTGAAAAGGAAAATATAAAACTTACAAAAATTATATAGAAAAAAATTGATTTTAGGCTAGAGAGGAATTTAAAAAAAAACTTTATTTATTTATTTGACAGAGATCACAAGTAGGTAGGGAGGCAGGTAGAGAGAAAGAAGGAAGCAGGCTTCCCATGGAGCAGAGAGCTTGAGGCGGGGCTCGATCCCAGGACCCTGGGATCACGACCCGAGCCGAAGGCAGACGCTTTAAGTCACTGAGACACCCAGGCACCCCTAGAGAGGAATTTCTTAAACAAGACAGAAAAAGTTCTAACTATAAAGGAAATTTGACATTCTTAAATTGAAGGACTTCATAAAAACAAAGAAAAAGATAAGCCACAGGATGTGAAGACATATTCTTGCAGAGATAGCTAACCGACAGCTATAGGATAAAGAAATAATTCATTCAGATCAAGAGGAAAAGACTACTCAATGTAAAAATGGACAAAAAACTTCAACAGATACCTATGAAAGAAGAAATCCAAATGTACAATAAAATCAATCATCATATTTGTTAGAGAAATATAAATTAAAACCACAATGACTTACTTCCCACCAGAAGTGACAAAAATTCAAAGACAAGATGGTTACTTTACTGACAATATAGAGTAACAGAATCACTCATATATTCTGTTAAGTTGGAGTTTATAACAACTTATAACATATAAGTTGGAGTTAGCACTTTAGAAAATTGGCATTATCTCATCAAATTAAATATGTGCATATTTTATTATGTATAATCCCAGTCCCATGTATATACTGTAGAGAAGATTGCATACATACATGTAAATAATACACATGTAAATAATATCCATAATAGTATTATTTATGATAGCCCCAAGCTGGAAACAACACATGTATTCATCAGCTCTAGAATGGATATATAAATCATGGTACTTTCATGTATTCAAATTCTAAACAGCACTGAAAGTGAACAAACTGTTGCTACATGGGTGAACCTTCTGTAAATACCACTAAACAAAGGAAGCATGACACAATGGAACACACACACCATGGCTTTACTTACATCAAGTTCTAAAACAGGCAACTCTGTTTTCTAGGATTGTACATGTGGGTAGTTGTATTGACATTCTCAAGCTAGATAATTGAATATTGTTTAATAAAAGGTATGGGAAAGGTTTGGGAAAAGCTATGAGGAATGTAAGGAATGGTACTGTGCCTAGTGCTACAAGTGTAGTTACCACCTATCACCATACTACACTATTACAATATTACTATATTTCCTATGTTGTGTCTTTTATTCCTCTGACTTTTTCATTCTAGAGTAACATTTAAATCAGTGAATTTTGAGTAAAGCAGATTACCTTCCATAATGTGGGTGGGCCTCACCCAATCATTTGAAGGCCTTAGTAGAATAGATTGCCCCCAAGCAAAAGGAATTCTGCCAGCAGACAGTCTTTGGACTTGAACTACAACTCTTCCCCGCGTCTCCAGCCTGCTGGTTTACCATTCAGGTTTTGGATTTACCAAACCTCTATAATCGCATGAGCCAATTCTTTAAAATAAAATAAATCTCTCTCCTTCTCTCTCATATATATGTATGTCATATATATACAACATATATATCATGGCAATATCTATAACAATATTACATATATAAACACATGTGCATGCTCTCTCGCTTTCTCTCTCTCTCTCTCACACATACACATACACACACACACACACACACACACACACCCTGTTGATTATGTTTCTCTGCCTACACTTATGAATACAGTTGGTAATAAAACCAACCTGGCCAGCCCTTAGGGAGACCTCTAGGGGAGGAGGCAAGGGGGGAAAATATCCTGTTTCAATCCACTCCCTCTGATCTCTCTGTCAATAAATGCAAGTGGAAGCCAGAGGCCAAAGGAACCTGTTGATATAGTTCATACAAGCTAGCTTCCCAGTATATTGAGTGGGGTGGAGAAGAGAGAAGTGTGGGCCTAGATAGGCAGAGAAAGAGTTAAACACTACAAAAAAAAGCTGGGAAATTATTACCATAAAAATCAGAATAGTGGTTCCCTAGGAGGGTGAGAAAGTAACTATCCAGAAGGGACCCAGTGTTGGGGTATTTCCTTATCTGAATGATGGTTAAAGGGGTGTCTGTTTTATAATTATTCATTAAACCATGCATTTATATTTTATGATTTTTGTATATTTCATAATTTAAACATTTAAAGAAGAAATCAATACTGAACAGTAGGAAATTATATAATACTTGAGTTTAAAAGTCATAACAGTTTTTCAGGTGAGCAAGTTTGTGGCACTTAAAATAGTCTGTTTAAAACACTAGAAATTTGTGGGGTGCTTGGGTGGCCCAGTTGGTTAAGTGCCTGTCTTCAACTCAGGTAATGATCCTGAGGTCCTGGATTTGAGCCCTGTGTCAGGCTTTCTGCTCATTGGGGAGCCTGCTTCTCCCTCTCCCTCTACTGCTCCCCCTGCTTGTGCCCTTTCTCTTTCTGTCAGGTAAATAAATAAAATCTTTAAAAAAGAAAACACTAGAAATTTGTTATAAACAAGCATACAAGTCTGGACAAGTGAAATGATTAAATAACTCAGGACTAAAAGATATTTTCTTCTTTAAAAAAAAGTTGCTTTGAGCCAAATGGGGAAGAAAAAATAGTGGCTAGAGACTTGGACATGTGTAAATACTGACAGTAATGACTAGTATAGAGGTAAATGTTGAAGACAACAGAGAAGAAATGGGAAACAGATGGAGTGCGGTTCCTCAAATGGCAAAAGGGGAAGCACACACAGCACTACCAGAGGGATTAGCCTTAAATAATATGAGGGATATTTATTGCTCTGTGACTGAGGGAAAAAGAGAAAGATGTATGTGGCTGCATATAAATTTGTCGGCTTAGTAGTGGGAAGCTGAGGGGAGTTCCCCATCTGATGCTTCCTTCTTCTCTGGGACAGAAAGCATGAGGGAAGAGAAGGAGGGGAAGAGATGTCAAATCTGAGACAGAAGACAGGGAGAAGGTTTGAACTACTTTGGAGAACAAGAACAACAACCAGGAGGCACCTGGGTGGCTCAGTGGGTTAAGCCTCTGCCTTCTGGTCAGGTCATGATCTTAGGGTCTTGGGCTCGAGCCCTGCATTGGGTTCTCTGCTCAGCAGGGATCCTGCCCCCCCTGCCTCCCTGTTTACTTGTGATTTCTCTCTGTGTGTCAAATAAATAAATAAAATCTTAAAAAAAAAAAAAAAGAATAATAACCAGGTTTTTCCACGAAGTACCAAATACCCAATTGAAGTTGGAGACCATGAATTTGTAGCACCATCAATCTGATGGTGACTTACATAGCATTATTTAGCAACTCACATATGGTTATAGAAAAATCAGACACCTGAATTGATCCCTGCAGGGTTGGGATTTTTGGACTGAAGGACAATAGAACAAGGAATGTGAATATAAGGACAAAGAGAAACACCATAGGATCTCAAATGTATAGGACAGGAAATGAAGGCAGAAGAGGGCTAGCAGAGAAGGACAACATGGAAGGGTCAAGGATTTGGATGTTACATAAGAGCATGGTAGGGAGCAAATGAATGATGGAAATGGAAGGATGGAAGGTTGTATGTCCAGGTTGTAGAATATCTGAATAGGAAATAGTTGCATGTAGTGATAATACCTAAAGACTGGCCATGGGAAGGGAGGGATGAAGTGGAGTGGAGGTGAAGGTCATCAAAGATGAAGAGGCTGAGAAGTTGAAAGAGTAGTTCATGTGGACATTGACATCACAGAGGATCATAGATGTGTTTGAAATAGAAAAAGAGTGGACATTATATGAAACGAAGGTCGGGTTGACTGAGATGTTGCTAAATGACAGCACTAGGACCGGTAGAAGGAAGTGGAGTAAATGGCTCTTTGGATCAGAAGAATGGCACTTCAGGAGAATAGAGCAATAATGGTCTGGTTTTCCCCTCTATCCCATTTGGAATTCCAGAAGGTAAACCAGAAGAGTTTTGCAGGAAAAAAAAAATGCATAGGCAAACCTAGATGACCAGGATAAGTTATAGTTGGGCCTGGTGATAAGAATATCAGGGAATGGATGCCTGGGTGGCTCAGTGGGTTAAGCCTCTGCCTCGGCTCAGGTCGTGATCTTGGGATCCTGGGATTAATGTGGGCATTGGGCTCTCTGCATGGCAGGGAGCCTGCTTCTCCCCCTCTCTCTACCTGCTTCTCTGCCTACTTGTGATCTCTCTCTTTCTCTGTTGAATAAATAAAATCTTATTTTAAAAAAAGAATATCAGGGAATAGGGTATATTAGGTTAAACTGGCTATAAAACTTTCAAGAATTCACTCTAGATGCCCTGATTTTGAATAATGAGTTGTATTGGTATCCCAGATTACCCAGGTTGGCTCTGGAAGAGTCCTAGTTTTTAGGTTGCTCCCTGATATGAGAATCTAGTAGTAAAGAACACGCTTCATATAATGTCCACAAATGTTTGCATACTCATTCAGTGGGTTATGAGATTTCTTCGAAGCTCTAGGTTAAGAACCATAGTTAGAAGGTAGTTTTGTAAATATGGCTATTGGATAATTCCATTATGTAGACAGATATTAGTTTTTCCTAAGGCTGAACTTGCCAATCAGAAGAGAAAATTTAGAAAATTGAGCAAGTTATAAGTTAGTACAGATTTGCAGTTATTTTCTGGAAAATAATGTCTCCTTAACAATTCATTGCTGGTGTAACTCCAGTTAAAATGTTTATTTAAATATACAAAACATCCTTGGGATCAAAATGACCTGTACCTTAGGTGCTTAATAAATGTTTGCTGAACTGAAAGGATAAGAGCAGACTTTCCATGTAGACTTTCCTGCAAGGAAAAGAAGGTGTTGGCTACATATCAGGTGTCTAGGCCCTTTGATAGTTACCCTTCTCATTATAAATGAGCAAACTGGTGTTCTAGTTTATACAGTGTCCTCTTGTGCATTGAGTTAGCACAAACCTCATCCCTTGAGTATGATGAACTCTGGGCACCCTGACAAAATTGAGCTTCTGGACTTGCAAAACTGAGAAATGAGCCCAGGAAAATATGACTTAACTGAGGCAGTATTACCCTGAATCCAGCCTGTGCGGCCCAGCTGGCCTCTCCATATGACACATCTAACTTGGTTGTTTAGAACAGAAACCCTGTTGAAGTCATTTTTTACCTCCTGCAATAAAAATCTTTGAGACCATGATGGAGTTGTTAGGAAAACACTGTGGTAATCTCAGTTAATGCAAGAGGACTAAGTAATGTATTAGAAATCATAGTGAGTTAATAAAATACAGTGGCTGAAAATGTCTCCTAATTCTAGAGTCTAGCACAGGGAGTTATAAACAGTGTATATAATTTGTGACTGTTCATGGGTAGTGACCTAGTAACAGACTGTTCCATTTTTTAAGGCTGCAGCCTGTAAGTACTAAAATGCTTGTAACAAAACAAAGCAGACTCTGCTCTTTTGACTAGTTTGTTTTGTTTGTATTATACTTCACTGCTTCTTGTGTTATGCCAGAGTAGCATATTTCTGAGTGTCTCATTCTTCTTGTTCGTAGACTCATAAACTTTTCCCATTACTCTGAAGAGTGGATTATAATGACTGGTAAAAACAGGGTTTTTTTCCAACATGGCAACCATTCCAATAACAATTACTGATTATTCTTTTGTTTCTGTTCACCTACAAAAAAATAACTAACCTAAGTTCAACAAAAAGTCATTTCTTGCTAGATTTCACTAGAAGAAAAGAGTTTTCTTGTCCCTCAGAATTTCATAAATTCTCCTAATGATTTGTCAGTTTGGTATGTGAAAAAAAAAGTCACAGTATAAACATGCACATACTTTAATTTTACCTGCTGGTAAGTAATTTAATCCTTGTTTCTATATTAAATCAGCAAGGATATACTATGGCCCAAGGTAAAACTCGAGAATTTATTTATTTATTTATTTATTTTATTATTTTTTTTAAAAGATTTTATTTATTTATTTGACAGAGAGAGATCACAAGTAGGCAGAGAGGCAGGCAGAGAGAGAGAGAGAGGAGGAAGCAGGCTCCCCACTGAGCAGAGAGCCTGATGCGGGACTCGATCCCAGGACCCTGAGATCATGACCTGAGCCAAAGGCAGCGGCTTAACCCACTGAGCCACCCAGGCGCCCAAAACTCGAGAATTTAAACAAAGCCCTGGGCTTGCAGTGGGAGGGATGGGAGTTTAAGGATGGGATGTTGGGGATGGTTATTTAGGTTCCTTTCTTTTGGGGGACATTTCAATGGAAACTTTGAGAAGCTCTGCTTCTCAATAACTGGGATTAGTCCAGAATCATCTTTGCTTTGTTTCTCCTCCTTAGTACTTTCCTGAGAACGGTCTAGATACTTTTGAATGAAAATACTGAATATTTTAAGTAGATTGAATTGCCCTTGTCCCACTCTGGTCCTAAAACTGGAAGGAGTTTGTAACACTAGAACATCTTGAGTAAGAACATTGGACATACCCCTTATTAGTAGAAATAGTATTGACCCTGTAGGAGTGGGGGCAGTTACTGGCTGGGAAAGGGGTTTGGATCTGGCTTCAGTGGGGAAAAAAACTGGTAGTATAACTGGAAAGATTATAATAATCTTCCAATAATAACCCAAGTCTAGATATTTTAATTTGAAGATGAGAAGAGAGAGTATCAATCAAAAATAATACTGAAGCTTCATACTAAGATTTAAAACATTGAATGGGCTCTAAATTATGGAGATGACTGTCAGTAAAAATATACCCAGGGAATCTGGTGAGAGTCAAGACAAAAGAAGAGAAAAAAATGTCCCTAAGTTAAGCTGAAATTTTTAAAAGCCCCATTAGGTGATGTTAGGATGCCAAAAGGACTATTCACCAAGGATACAAGCCGTTTACTTAATATTTAATGGTATAAGCTGGGCTTTTCTTAGGAAAAAAAAAGCCTCTAAGAAAATTTCAAATGTTCACTGTAAAATAGAGTTTTTAACTGCAGACAGGATTATAGACTTGGGAGTAGAAAGTAAAAAGCAAGGAGAGAAAAATAAGGATCAGAAGTATTATATGAGAGCAGAAGTCAGGTGAATTGGTTTGTCTAAGCTATTGAATGAAAAAGGAGAACATTTCAAAGCACGCTTGTGAAATGCCCAGTTGGGATAATGCCCAGCAGATGATCATAGCAGGGATGCATAGCAGAGAAGCAGTAAGAAATGAGGAAGGAAGACTTAAGAACAATTTACTGTTGTAAATAGCATAAATTTTAGTACAGTTAACCCTAGAGCCAGATTATAGTAATATTGAAAAAAATCTATTTTCTAATGTATTAGAGATCTTCAAAAAGGTCTATCAGCAAAGAAACTTTAAATCTAATGTTCCATATTTCTCGTTATGGCTACAAATGGAAATATTCACAAATATTATGCATAAATAAATTATATCATCAGTAATGTTTTATAACAATACTTGTATAGATATTTTTCAAAAACTAAATGACAAAGCAGGAATATTAAAGGCTGAACAACCAGATTTCTTTGAAGTTCAATCCTTTGAAAAAGGCTGGTAGAAACAAGCACTCCTGGTTCAAAGGAACATATGCTCAGTTATTTTTAAGTAACATTTTAACTGGAAAACAGAAAGGTTGTTTGAAAAACACAATTGGGCATAATGATAGAGGTGGGTGGATAGTATCTATTCAAACAAATATTTGGACATTTTAGACCTTTTGGGGTGGTTAGATTTGACAAATAAGTATCATTCTGATTTTCACCTTGGTTTCTCCAAACAGAATTGACAATAGAGCAACCTTGCTGTTTAGAAGAAATCCTCTAGAAGAAATCTGTCAGCTACTTCTCTAGGAAGAATTATACAGGCAATAAAAGGAATAAAGTCAACTTTTCTTATTATTGACTATGTCATTACTGACCCTGGTAAGTAACATTGCTTACGTTATTCTGTGTGAAGTACACGCAAGCTCTTGTTTTTAAAAATTGCTAATCTCGGGACGCCTGGGTGGCTCAGCCGGTTAAGCTGCTGCCTTCCGCTTGGGTCACGATCCCAGAGTCTTGGGATCCAGTCCCGCATCAGGCTCCTTGCTTAGCGGGGAGCCTGCTTCTGCCTCTGCCTGCCATTCTGCCTGCTTGTGAGCTCGCTCTCGCTCTCTCTCTCTCTCTAACAAATAAATAAATAAAATCTTTAAAAAAAAAATTGCTAATCTTGAATTTTATGATTTTTGTGTAAATTTACAAGCTTTATCTCTTCCTAGATAAGTTAATACAATACAAATACATTTTTTACCAGGCTGATTTCTAGGCCCGTGGGTCCACAGTTTATCAGTGTTGCCTTCTCCTATCTCCTCTTTGCTTCCTCTCTCCCAGCCTCCCTCACCCCAGCAGCCAGCCCTGATGCCCTGTTCTGCATCCTGGCAGCTCAGGACTCCACTACCATATCTCTCTGAGCTCATTCTCTAGAGCACAGCCCAAGCCATCAGATCCATAGTCTCCAAACTGTTTTTGACAGAGTAACCTAAAAGAAAGAATTTTGAGCACACCCTTAGTATCGTCATAAATTACATGCATGAATTTCTGTTAATACATTAAGAATACAATATAGCATACTGAAACAGAAAAATTTCAGTAGATGAGATTAAGATGAAGTAAATCATATTTTAAATAAATGTAAGCTGTATTAGTAATAATATAAAATTCATTTTCTCTAAAATGTTACTGTTAATAAAGCTTTTTAGAGAGAGCAATAATTAAATATGCCTCAGTACTTTTTAATGATTTAACATTTTTGTGATACAGCAACACAGATGTCTACTTTTTTTTTTAAGATTTATTTATTTCTTTGAGAGAGAGAACACAAATAAGCTAGAGGAGGGGCAGAGGGAGAGAGAGAAACCTGAAGCAAACATCGTACTAAGCAGGGAACTCATTGTAGGGCTGATCCACGACCTCGAGATGATGACCTGAGCCAAAACCAAGAGTTGGACGCTTAACTGACTGAGCCACCCAACCACCCCAGATGTTTACTTTTACATTCAGTTTATTTAAAGGTTCTCTGAAAAGAGCTTACAAAGATATATGAATTTAAATGGAAGAGCTGTTTCCTTAAATGGGTTACTAAATCACAATACTTATTTTTCAGTACCACTTGCTGTGTAAAGGTTTTGGTTAATATCTAATGAAGACATTTCCAGTTTGCCTGTTACTCATTTGTTTCTACACTCTGATGAGAGTGTTGTAAATGTTTATATTTTTAACAAATGGCTTCAAACTGCATGGAAAATTTATTTAGAAAATGTTTGGGTTTAAAAATTCTTATGAGATATGAGTTTTAATAGGTTATGAGTTTTTATAGATTGTGTTTTTCATCACAAAATTACATAATGAAGGAAATATTTTCAAACATCAACATAGCATAGTGGGTAAAGACACAGACTTGAGCCAGTCTACTAAGATGGAATTCTAACTCCTCCACTCATTGCTTATGTAGCCGTGGGTTTGTGCCTCAATTTTCTCTCCTGGGAATTAGAATGGTAATAGAACCTACTCGACAAGGCCATTATGAAAACTGAATAACAAGGGCGCCTGGGTGGCTCAGTGGGTTGAGCCTCTGCCTTTGGCTCAGGTCATGATCTCAGAGTCCTGGGATAGAGCCCTGGCTTGGGCTCCCTGCTCAGCGGGGAGCCTGCTTCCCCCTCTCTCTCTGCTTGCCTCTCTGCCTACTTGTGATCTTGATCTCTCTCTCTGTCAAGTAAATAAATAAAATAAAATAAAATAAAAAAGAAAACTGAATAACAATTTTTTAGTCAAGTGCTGAATATAATATCTGACATATAGTAAATATACTTAAATATATAAAGGATTAGGGGGAGAATTCTCATGCCCCGCTGTTAGAAGAATGTAATAACTAAAACTACTTTTAAAGTCAGTTGGGTATTATCTACTAAAGTTGGACATACATATACCCTGTGCCCTAGCATACCCACAAATATATTTAATGAAAGTGGTCCTCAAGGCATTGTTTGTAATCAGCAAAAACTACAAATAACCCACATGTGCATCTACAATGAGATAGATAAGTAAATGGCTTTGTATATATCCACTGGATGCTATTCAGCAATAAAAATGAATGGGAGGAACAAACCACAGCTACATTCACATGAATGAACCTGGCAAATGGTGATGATTATAAGAAACAAGGCACGAAACTGTATACATACTATGGTGCCACTTATAAAAAGTTCAGAAAGAAGCAAAACAAAAATGTTTGCTTAGGAATGCACAGATAGTAAAATTATATAGAAAAATTAACAAATAATCATCACAAAAGTCAGGCTCATGATTATCTCTTTAAAAAAAGAAGAGGACTGTAACTGAGGAGGGGCACCTGAGGTGGATGCATGAGTATGTATGCCTGTACCATTCCTTGAATGCTGATAGTTTCCTATTTTCTGATTTGGGAGCTGTTCAGGAATGTTTATTTTATAATTATTAACTTTTGATAAGTTTTATGCACTTTTCTGTGTATGTGTGTTATATTTCAGGATGAAAAATTTTTTTAAAACTCACACAAGTCTTATTTGCACAAAATGAACTGCTTTAACATCTTATAGTACTGTGTATTCTGGCCCCAACTTCTTTGCTGGAATAACTGCCTGTAAGATGTACTATGAATGAATTTCACGTGGTTGTGCTCACTGTAACCTTAGCTTGGAATCCTCCCTTTATTTTTTTTTAATAAAAGGTTTTTGTCAAAACAACTAATCAATCAGTGTTTACATTTACACAGGTTTTGCATAAAATATAGTTTTTGTTTTTAAAAATTCAATTATTCCTTAAAATACCATTTAAAGAAGTAGCAGAGAAAGATTATCTTCTCTATTGTAGCTTTCCTTTAGTGGCTCACAAAAAAAATTGTCATTTTAAGTTGTATTTCATTATTGAAACACAGTCTAGTAAATAACCACACTGAAACAGAATCTAGCTATCATAAGAGAATCTATCTACCATAATGTGAGACATATTAAAAACATCTATGCCTTCAGTTTAACGTGATGGTAAACTTCCCACATTGTGTAACTTGTTCCAATACTTGTGTCTTGGGGTCTTTAGCAGTGTTTTATATGCATATTCTCAAGGTATTCACTGTCAAAGGAATGCTGTTGTTTTTTTCCATTTGTGTTCCATGTATAATTTCAGATATTTTTATCTTAGCAAGAAGAAAATTGTTTTCCCAAACGTTTGTTGCTTTTTGACTTTCATTGTTAAGAAAGCTCAGAAGAGGCTTTTTAGCATTTATAATATATGAATTTTCTTTAAAATATTGGCTTAAATAGTACATTACTAAGTACGCTGGAGATATTGTGGAGTTTTGCCTTCATGTTTGGATACCAAGTTTTTAAATGGCTAGCTAATTGTAATCAATTCAGAATATCATCATTGATTAACTCTGATATACACTTAGGGTAAAGTCAGTAAAAGTAGGTGTAAATTCATATTTAAAACAATGTTCTTTCTAATTTCAGTGATTATGGCCACCTTGTCAGATCTGATTAGTCATTAGTTTTTACTTTGCAATGTAGCTTCCGAAGGGCATCAGGAATGTCAGCTCAGTCAATTGTGTTTGCCTATCCTTGCACTATGAACACTATCTCCATTGGTCCATGCAGTAACAATTAGTTTTACTTAAATACCATAAATAGGGCACCTGAGTGGCTCAGTCTTTAAGCATCTGCCTTCAGCTCAGTTCACAATCCCAGAGTCTTGGGATCGAGCCCTGCATCAGGCTCCCTGCTCAGCAGGAAGCCTGCTTCTCCCTCTCGCATCCCCCCTGCTTGTATTCCCTCTCTCACTGTCTCTGTCAAATAAATACAATCTTTAAAAATAAATAAATATCATAAATAAAATTACTTAGATACAGAAATTGCACCATGTGGCAATATGTTGAAAACAAAGGAGACAGCCCTCCCCTCCCCTGTTAATGTGCTGCTGTGCTTTCCCCCTCTCCCCAGAGCACCCCAGGTGCTTGCCCACTTATGGATCAGGTGAGGATGTTGGTGTCAGTCCTCACATTCAATATGAGTAAAGCTTAATTTCTTCCCCTCTTTTTTGGTAAAAAAAAAAAAAAAATGTGTTTATACATAGAAGTTCAAATACTCTAAAATGTCAGGGGTCATCTTCTGAACCCTGGTATTTTTAAAAATTAGGTAACAATAACAATGGTCTGATTGACTTTGAGATGGGAGAAGGTGGTGCTCAGACCTCTCTAGATATCCATCTTTCTCCCCAACCTCCTCAGGTGGAAAACTAGTTTCCATGAAACACAGTTGGGAAAATCTTATGCTTCCTCTTTAGTCATTAAGGAATCAAGATTTTTTTCAAAGGCTGGTATATTAATATTCATGGTCTGGGGATCAGTAATAACTTACTGAGTTACCTCATACATACCTGACACGCATATGTGGCTACATTTTATCTGGGGATGAGAACATCTATTAGAATGAATATAAAATAGTGGCATTTCAGCTGTGAAAATAGGAAAACATATTGTTTGGACTAGAGGTGCTTGCTTTTGTGTTCCCCAGTGACCTTGAGATTGGAGAACATAATGATAATTGAATTTGTTACACCCTGGTAAAAGTAAATATTTTATTAAATGCTACTGAGGGAAACTACAAATATATAAACCAAATAAACATTGTAAATAAAAGGAAAATAAGTATAAAAAAGTAGTATTAAGATAATTTTGAAAAGAATCTTTAAAATATCAGGAAATGGACCATCTGTGATCTTGTATTAGCCAAGATAAGTAACACTAGCTACCGTAATAATTGACCACAAAATGTCCTGTTTAACTCAATAAGGATCCATCTTCTCACTCATGTCTCAATTCAGTGTATGCTGTGTGGCAGCTCTGCTATAACCAGTCGTCCAGGAATCCAGGCTTCCTCCATGCTGCAGACCAACAATTTAAAAAACATGGCTTCCACATCAACCTGGCTTCATCCAGTTAGCAGAAAGAGGGATAAAAGAGAGTGGAGTAGGCATACTTTTCTTAACTGCTCAACGGGGATTATATTCTACTGCCAAAAATGAATTGTCTGGCCCTATTTACATGTAAAAACTATGGAAATGTAGTTTAGCTGTGTAGTTTAGTTTACCCGGAAGAGAAGATGGGTTTGGTGAGCATCTAGCTGAGCTCTATTGTATATACAGGTGAATTTCTAATCTATAATTATTATCAGGTCTGACTTTGAAAATCTCTTGGGAAATCAGTCTCTTTTTTTGCTTGTTGTAATAAAGGCATCTGCACCCCAGCACGAATTTCAACTCTTGATGTTTTCCGAACAAGATATGATCTTCCATGTCTCTACACCTTTACATGTGATTTGCATATGATGTCTGTCCATTCTTTCTAAAGCCCTTTCCCTTTCCTCCTCCCTCCTCTTCTTCCACATCTAGCAATTCATCCTCATCCTTCAAGACGCAAGGCAATGTTTACTTCCTCTATGACCCTCTCTCTGATGACACACAGGCACAGATCTCTTCCTCATGTTCACTGAACTTTATCCTTGTACTTTGTACCTACCTCTGTTACTGCATGTGTGAGCCTATATTATAATTATTTAAAGGAACCTGTATGTTTTCAAAGAATTGGGTGATTAATATTTATAATATAGTGACCTTTAATTATAGACTTAGTTTCTCAAGGTTAACTTGTGTCTTATGTATCTCAGTATCTCCCATGCCTGCCTAGCACAGGCCAGGCTCACATACTCAGTAACAGAGGAGAAAAATGAATGCTCTCTTCCTGCCAGTTTCCAATCCCCAACACCCCCTTTCATATTGTGGCAAAAACATATAAAATGTATCATCTTCACCATTTTTAAGTGTACATTACAGTAGTGTTAACTATATGCGTCTTGTTTGCAATAGATCTCTAGAACTTCTTCATCTTGCAAAACTGAAACTCTGCTCATTGAACAACTCTCCATTTCCTCCTACCCCCAGTCCCTGGTAAACATTCTTTCTGTTTCTAAGAGTTTGACTAGCTTAGATACCTGATGTAAGTGGAATAATGCAGTATTTGTCTTTTTGTGACTGACTTATTTCACTTAGCATAATACTCTCAAGATTCATTCATGTTGTAACAGATGACAGGATTTCCTTCTTTTTCAAGTCCAAATGTTTCATTGTAAGTACATACCACATTTTCTTTATCCATTCATTTTTAGTGTCTGTCTTTTTGACCTGTGCTTGATTACTAAAGGGGGAAAATATATTTTCTATTGACCCAAGAGAAAAGGTGATCCTAAACTCTTAAATATTTCAGGATGGTTCATGTTCTAGAGACAAAAGGAGAAATTATACTTGTGCAAGGGAAACTAGATTTAAAAAAAAAAATCAGTGACTACAGAATGAATGCCTCTTGTCATAACCTATGAGCATGAGAAACTACATTATACTGCTTCCAACTGAGCAGCAAGGGCCCTTAATAAAAAGCTGTTCACATTCCAAAGGCCTCTTACCCTAGTCTTGTCACTGCCCTACTCAGCACCTCAGTACCTCTTCAGTACCTCGTGCCCTCAAAATAGCTCTTTTGAGAAAAGAAATTTTAAAGTAGGGCAAAATAAATAAGGGAAGGGATAAATAAGGACTCTTAAAACACAGAGCACTTGTGAGGATTTTTACGTTTGTGGAGAAGCTGAGTCCCACAGTAACCTCTGGCCCTTCTTCTTGGTGTTAGTGGATTCCAGCGTTCATTTGCATTAAGGTAGTTCGAGGCCGTTTAGAGACCTTCATAACCTTTACATTAGTGCATTATCATGAAAGAATCTGAAGTATCCTTGCATTAGCACGATTATTATTATTTCAGTTGGTCTAAGAAGCTATTATTAAATGTGTAGCCATTTTGTGCACTGAAAAATCTCCAAGTAAATGAGCATTTAGCTTGTAAACACCTCACATGTAACTTCTTTTTAA
Source organism: Mustela nigripes (assembly GCF_022355385.1). NCBI lineage: Eukaryota > Metazoa > Chordata > Mammalia > Carnivora > Mustelidae > Mustela > Mustela nigripes. The sequence continues at coordinate 118,234,948 of NC_081568.1, forward strand.
AACTATCGCAGTAAGAACCCCAGCACTTAAAAACAAACAAACAAAAAAAACCACCTTGCAGTTTTTGGTAAAATATGCCAAATATAGCTTGAAATAGTAAATAATCCCTCAAAAGCGATATTAGCAAATTAATTGGTGTGTGAACAAAGATCCCTTTCTGCACCAGCATGAATGTTGCCTTTATTTTTTTCTCACAAGTATGATTTTAGAAAACAGCTGTAGTGCATGTTGACAAATGACAAAGCGGCAGACATGGTAAAACACTTTCCGTCAAAGCCAAGAGGGGAAAAAAAAGATTGGGCTGCCGGAGCTGCCAACGGGCTTGAATGCCTAGCTTCCCTAACCTCTTTTTTCCCCAGTCTTTAGGGAGCGGGGGCCTCACCGCCCCACCCCCCTTTCCCTGGCTCTGGTTACAGCCTTTCGAGTTGAACAAACTTGCTGCAGGCGGATTGGCGATCAGGAGCTCTCAGGCTTGGACGTTGTATTTATTAATTTATATTCCGCGGGGCCCTGTGCGGGCTGGCCCTTTGTATCCGGCCTCCGCTGCCCGGGCTTGGGGGCCCCGGCGGGAGCGCGCTCCCGCGTCCGCCCGACCCTCAAGGCCAGCACGTGCTACGCCCGCCCGCCAGGCCCGCCGAGGGGGCGGAGGCCCCGGCTTTTTTCCTAAGCCACTGTCGTCCAGAAGGAGGAGCAGCAGCAGCAGGAGGCGACAGCTGCCCTGCCCTGAGAGCGCGGCGGAGAGGGGGCTGCAGCGACCGGGCGCCTGGCCACTCTTAGCAGCGGCGGCCGGGGAGGCGGGGAGCGGCGGGCCGCTCGGGATGTTCCCGGGCACTTCCTGACTGGTTGGCAGCGCGCACACGGCCCGACTCGCACGTCCCCGGCCCCCTTGTCGCTCGCTCGCTCGCGCGGGCCCGCTCTGCGTCGGCCGCGCCGCGGTGGAGGCGCGAGAGGGGGACGCGGCCGGGGATGAGCTGATTGCGGGTAAATACGCCGCCGCCTGGCCCCGAGAGGCCGCGAGGAGCAGCTTTTCTCCGAGTCGCCGCCCTGCCCTTGGATTTGAGATCATGTACGTACGCGTCGCGGTCCTGCCATTGTCTCTACCCCAACGCGTGTCCTGCGCCCCAGCGCGAGGGGCTCTTGCTCATCCTCGCCGCGCGCTGCCCCCCGCCCTTCCTGTTCGGATTAAAGTGATCCTCGCGCTGACCACGCGCCTCTCTCCCCCTCGCCCCTCTCTGTCGTGTAGGTCCATTCACATCGTGGCGCTGGGGAACGAGGGGGACGCGTTTCACCAGGACAATCGGCCGTCGGGGCTCATCCGCACTTACCTGGGGAGAAGCCCGCTGGTCTCGGGGGACGAAAGCAGCTTGTTGCTGAACGCGACCAGTACGGTCGCACGTCCGGTGTTCACCGAGTATCAGGCCAGCGCTTTTGGCAATGTCAAGCTGGTGGTCCACGACTGTCCCGTCTGGGTAAGTGGTGGCAGCTGCTCGGCGCCGAGGCTGACGGAGATTTTCTTTCAATTTTTTTTTTTTTTCTTCCCCTTCCTCTCCCTTTTCCCCCTTTCATCCTGTGGACCGTCTGGGTCACCTGCGTAGAGTTTTTAAACATTTGGGGGGAAATCTTTATTTTCCTTTGTTTCATTGGGCAGGGGGCAGCCCGGTCAGAGAACACTCTTAGAAGGCAAAAAGCCCCAGTGGCAACATGGAGCACTTACTCATAGGCTTCAGGACTGTAGGTTGTCCCTTGGTAGCTGGCAGTTGAATGTGACAATCCCAAGGGACGGGGTCACTAAGTTTCACCAGCAGAGAGCCATGTTTTTTCATGCCTACCCTGTGGGTGAGAGTGTAATATTAGTGTTCTAAAAATAAAGTCCTCTGAAAGCTCAACACAAGCAAAAATAAATTTCACTGGGACAGTTCAGGAATAGGACCCCTGGAAAGGAGAGGAAGAGAGGGACTGGGAATTAATTTCAAACCACTCATTTATAACAGTGTCCACTTTTGAAAAATTTAATTCTTGTTTTTAAGTTTAATAATGCAGATACTCTTAATATAGTAGCCATTTGTTTTCAGTGATTCATAAATCAGAAATAATAACACTGCTTGGAATTTTTTAAAAGCTTTAAAATTTGTAATAATTAAAAGAAATTGTAATGAAGTCGATAAAATTCTAGTCTGATTCTTGAGTGCTTGATAAAAGGAGAAAGAAAGCTACTCTCTAACACATACATCTTTTCAGTACATTATAATATAACAATTATAATGTAATACACAAGAACTGTAGTTATTTTAATGTTTTCATTTAATTTTATTTGAAAATTTCTGATTCTATAGTGGTATTGGAGTTAAAATAGTATAACTAAAGCTGAAGATTATATTTTATAACAGATGAAAGCTTAGTGTCTGAAAAAGAATACAAATTACCATGTGAGATTTTATGTTTAAACATCAATTGTAAAAACCTGAATTGTGTGCTATAGGGAACTAATACACCTTTCTAAAGGAATGTATGGAATGTGCCTAGAAAAATTACTTATGCAAATTACAGAATGAAAAGATCACTAGCTCAAAGAAATTTTCAGTTAAAGGATATTTATGTTAATGAGGTAAAATAAATAAAACAGGTTTTTTTCAATAACCAGGTTTAAACTCCCATTTATCACAGTGATGATGCCAATCACAAGGAACTCACTGGCTGGAGTCCATGCAAATAAGTGAAACACTTCTTTTACTTTGGCCATTTCATTGTGAAAGATGGTACAATTTAAAAACTTACCGGTTTTATACGCAGTTGAACAAATGTGGAGTGAATAGAGTAAATAAATTTAAGGAAAATAAAATAAGCTGAATTCGGATGTTAGGATTACTTTTCCTGTTTTTTCTTCAAGCCGTTAACTCTTTACTGTTCATGTTGTTAATTTAGCAAAAAACAATACTTGTGATGCCAGATACTGTAGTAAATGAAATTTTCCAAAGGATTAAAATAAGCCTCTGTAGTCAAGATTTTTGCCATATACTGATTATTGTGCTTTATTGTACGAATCACCTTTTGTTTGTTTAGACTCAGATTTAAAGCATTGAGTTTTGGTACACTTTTTTGGGTCATAATGATCTTTAAACATAAGGGAATACATTTGCAGACCTTCTCTTTATAAGATGCTTTTCTTTTCTTGGTGGTAAGTAAAAGTCCTTCAGAGATACTCAAGTTGATTGTGTTTATCAGCTAATACTTGGCATGTACCGGAACAGAATATTCAGTATAACAAAGCAGATAGAGCACAGCTTTTGATAGCAAAAGGACCTGATTGCAGATCCCCACATTGCTGCTTAGTGGTTTTTTCTGGTGAGTCACTATATTCTCTTAGCCTTATTTTTCCTTGTGTATAAAATAAGACTCCCTGCCTCCTAAAGATCCCCTGGCTCCTAGAGTTATGCTGAAGAGTAGATGAGATGATACATGTAAAGTTCTTAAGATAGAAACTGACATGCTCTAGTAAGTAGTCCAGGTAGAAGCTACTCTAGTAATACAATGTTTATTACAACAACAGTATAACCATGTATCCCTTATACTAAGCAAAAGTAAAGTGTTTCTACACATCATTCAAGATTTACACAAATACAATACATTGAGGTAGCAGTGCTGGTACTTAGTAGGTGCTGTATTTTGAGCGCCAGCAAGTGGAATAAAATTGTTGTTTTGCTCTAAAATTTTAGATTATTTTTAAGAAGATGAGTTCCATTCTCTCAATGTGGGTCCAAGTGTTGCATTGCATAACCTCCCAGAGGAAATCCTGGAACTGATTTACAAGGGGTGGGAGAATTTGATTTCCTTCATATTTCTAGAAACCAGGAGAGCATTTTCTCTTTGACATAGCTTGATTAGAAATGTGGTGTTCGTTCCTCCTTGGAATCAGAATGAGATAGTTTTGCTTCTCTTTCCTAGTTTCTTCTGTAGATCTGTAGCCTCACTCTGGATCCTTGCCGTATATACTTGACACTTTTAACATAAATGTGTTTCAGATTCATTTTATGTAGTTCATTATTATGTCTCTCTCAAGCCCACCCTCCCTTTTTTTTGTGCAGTTACATTATTTTATTTCTAGATCTTTTCCTGATTACCAAAAATATTCCACAAAAAGCAGTGAGGTAATGCATGCACAGTTTTCTTGTGCAGGGTTTGAAACTCTTGTTTTTGTGTTAAAAACAAAATTATTTTTAGTTTTAATATCCTCAATACAACAGTGATAATGTTGCCAACACCCATTTTCTCATGATATTTTCCTCTAAATGTCTCCTTTCCTCCAAGTACACCTCTCTAGTTACTCTGGAATTTTAAACTGTTTGGAATGCAAAGAGTAGTTACTTTTGATTTGTTCTCTCAGAGTTAAATGGCTGTTTAATGTTGGTCCCACCTCTGTTTAGTTTTGTTTTTTATTCCATTCATCTGACTTTGTTCTTTTTCTTTGTTATACTTGTGTACCCTTGTTATGCTTGTATACTTTGAACTTGGATATTACAACAGATACAATTGGAACTGAATGGATTTGTGGTTTAGGACTTGGAAATTAGGGTAGAGCTCTGCTGGGAAGCTTTCACATTTTCTTGATCTGTGTCCCACTTCACTTCTCCCCCGGCTGAGTTCAAGTTCAGGACTGCCTTTGGAGTTTATATTCCTGTAGTTTGCCTATTTTTCTTTTTTGGTCCTTTTATTTTTCCTTTTTAAATGCTCCTGTTTTCAGTAGGGTAGTTATATCTAAAAATCTTGCTGTTCTTGTTACTCTGAGTGCACTTGTTAGGAAGTGGGTGGATTGGGCTGGATGTAGGGAATTGGGAGAGGCTTTGCTGGACACTGTGGAGGTACTGGTGAGAAGCAGCTCCCTTTGCAAAAGGGGATTGCTGTGTAACACTTCTCTAGAACTTTCCATCATAAGTAGAAGCTCTGTCACATGGCTCTTGATTGACTTGTTCCAGCATTATTACCCTGTTTTGGACTCATATTTCAAAATGTGAACTTTCATAGCCCAGCAGTTTTTAGACCTTTTAGCCACATCTAACTGTTTTCTTAATATAGCTTTAATATATCCTGGAAATACATACCAAAGGCTGCATGAAATGACAAATAATGATTAGTAGTTAACTAGAATATGAGAAGAAAGCTACTAATGCATATTTAGCAATGGTATTAAGATACATATTTTTCTTATGCTACATAGAAACTTTGAAAAAAATACTTTTAAAATACCAAAGCTTTTAAAGAGTAGGCTTCATAATAAATTACTTTTGGCCCTGATTCTAAATATAAATGTTATTAATTGTAGTCTAGAAGTAAAAAATTTTAAATTGAAAGACTTATCCTGAATTTTTAATTTATATAAGCTAAATACATGAATTGAAAAATTGGTTCATTACAATGTTCACACTTTATAATATACAGTGTCTTTTTATGAAACATACATCCCCTTCACATACATATACACTATATGTATACACTACTGTCCAAAGGGTGGATAAAGTTGAAAAGTATACATGCATTTTGAAAATATGTATACAATATGTGCAACTCCGCAGAATTCACAGTGTATTGCAGTTTAAAACACTGAACAATCCTGCAATGTCTAACTGGGTCACAGAAAATCCTTCGAAGCTTCCTTACTCATACTGATGCTCTGGCATCTAAGGCTGTGTTAACATTCTCAAAATTAGGAGTGCCTGGGTGGCTCCGTTGTTAAGCCTCTGCCTTCAGCTCAGGTCATGATCTCAGGGTCCTGGTATGGAGCCCCGCATTGGGATTCCTGCTCAGGGGAGAGCCTGCTTCTCCCTCTCCTTCCGCCCGTCCTCCGTGCTCTTGCTCTATCTCAAAGAAATAAATAAAAATGTTTAAAAATTTTTCAAAATTATTAGGTGATAAAAGTATGACATAATTTGAAAACCAAGTGCTTGTTTGTACTCTCAGTAATTCTGTAGATTTCCTTTATAGTACAACAACTACACTGTGGTCTAGGCTAAATGAATACACAAAAATGGAAGAGTTGGTAGGCTTCAGACATTTTTATTTTAGGTAATTACTTATTTAAAAATCAATTCTTCTCATGAATTTCAAAAATTAAACTATAGCAAAAAATGGTGTGTGTCCCATTTTATTTCATGACTGATTTGAAGACAAGTAGACTAACGAGTGCTCTTTGCATTTTGGTTTAGGACATTTTTGACAGTGATTGGTATACCTCTAGAAACCTAATCGGGAGTGCCGACATCATTGTGATCAAATACAACGTAAATGACAAGTTCTCATTCCACGAAGTAAAGGATAATTATATCCCAGTGATAAAAAGAGCATTAAATTCAGTTCCAGTCATCATTGCCGCTGTTGGTACCAGACAAAATGGTAAGTATCTAATTTTTTTTTTTTAAGATAAGAGTGCAGGTACCCCATTAATTTTAAATAGTGTTGAGTTTACTAGTGATTGATATGGGTTTTTTGGGGGGGGAAAGATGACTGTTCAAATGCCAGCTGTTATCTCTTCATCACTGGGTATGATAGTAAGACATCAAAGGAAAGTGTCACAGACGACTGCTGGGATTCTGATGGGTACAAATTTGTCTTCTAAATTGCTCTTTTACAGAAGTGAAGGAAGTCAGTGATTGTGTTCTTTTGATCTAGGAGAGGCATTAGGCTGGTGCTGAGCTCTGGAAGACTCTTTTTGACATTCTAAAGGCCCGTCCAGTGGGAAGGATAGATTGTCTGCAAAAGGATTGGGCTCCGGAGCAGGATTTTTACATAGCTATGAACGAGTGAGGTGGAGACACTGACACTCCTGCCTGAGGGAGGGGTTCATTTCCTCCGTGGCCAATGGATTCAGTTGGTTCAGTCTGTTGCAGCCGTTGCTGCTATGCATATCGTTGTCAGATATCCTCGGGCTGACACAGAAGTTACTTTGATTTGGTGGTATGTTGATAATTCTCTTTAGTGGTGTGTCCTCAGTGAAGCTGGCTTGGAAATTTTATTCTATTTTTTTTCTCCCCCTTTTCATTAAGGTACAGCAAAGGAAAGGACATAGAGTTCATGAGGTACCATGAGTGCAGCTTAATGCATTTTTAAATATATATACATCCCTGCAGCCATCTTACAGGTCAGGATAGAGAACATATGCCTCCCTTTGGAAGGTTCTCTCGTGCCTCTTCCCAGTCACTGGCCCTCCTTCCATGGAGATGACCACTGTTCTGACTTCTCACCATATAAATTCGTTTTATCTATTCTAGAAATTTACATATTGGAATTATACTGTATGTAGTATCTTGTGTCTAATTTCAGTTAGCATAATACTGACATTCATCCCTGTTGTGCTTGTCTACAATTTGTTATTTTGCTGTGTATTTTTCAGTTGTGTCAATGTGCTGTACTACATTTATTCATTCTCCTTTTCATGGTTGTTTCATAGGAATAGGATTTTGGGTCATAGTCATAGGGTAGGTATATGTTTAGCATTAGAAGACACAAATAAAGTGGGCTTGACCCTTCCATGACCCCACATCCCCTCTACTTCCCTGTGTTTCTTTTTATTACTGGCCTCGATTCTTGAAAGAGTCATCCACACTTCCTGCGTCTACTTCCTGACTTCCCATTTATTCTTCAGTCCACTCTAGTCTGACTTTGACTTTCACAATTACATCGTATTTGTTCTCACTCAAGGTTACCAGTTAAATGCTTCTTGCCAAATTTGATTTCCCTTTCCATTTAATTTCCACTTTAACTTTTATTTTAATAACAATTCGCCCTTTGAGGTTATTTGAACACATCTCTTCCTCCATTTAAAAAAACCACTCTTTCTTGCATGGTTGTTCCAATTCTCTGTCTTGTTACTGGTCTACACCCCCCCCCCCCCATACACATATTGAAGCACTACATCCTTAGTTGTTGCCAGGGTTCCATCCTTTGGCTTCACTTCTTGCTGTTTACTCTGACCTTGAATCTGTTAATCTCCCGTTCTCCCTTTCCCTGTATAGACACTGATGAATACCCAGTTTCTTTCTCCAGCTTTAGTTTCTCTTCCAACCTGTGTGATCACAAAATCTTCCCCTTTCTGCTGAATTCCATGTCTTGGTGAATGATGTCAAACCTATCCATTCACCCCTACTAGAATCATCCAACCCAACTTCCCTCTCATTCCCCATATCTAGTGCACTAGAAGCTCTTTTGGTTTCACATTTCAAATAAACCTCAAATTCATTGCTTTCCCTTTATCTTCATTGGATTTCAGATCCTAGTCATTTAATTATCTGTCATAGTAATCTTCCTTTTGGCTTAAAGGGGCAGTTCCTGATCGTGTAGGATCTGAAACTTACAGAGTTCTAGAGGTCCTTTGTAAGGGGAAAAAACCAACATTACAGATACACACACAGACACACACACACACACACACACACACACACACACAAATAAGCATGACAATTTGCAAATCTAAAAAGCTATCAAATAAAACCACAGTGAAAATGCTATGTTACACCAGCCAGAATGGCTAAAATTAGCAAGACAGGAAACAACAAAAAGGATGCAGAGAAGGGGAAACCTTCTTACAGTGTTGGTGGGAATGCAAGCTGGTGAAGCTATTCTGGAAAAGGGTATGGAGGTTCCTCAAGAAGTTAAAAATAGAGCTACCCTGTGACCCAGCAATTGCACTACTAGGTATTTACCCTAAAGATAGAAATGTAGTGATTCAGAGGAGCACCTGCACCCCGGTGTTCATAGCAGCAATGTCCATAATAGCCAAACTGTGGAAGGAGCCGAGAAGTCCATCAACAGATGAATGGATAAAGAAGATGTGGTATGTATATACAATGGAATATTACTCAGCCATCAGAAAGGATGGATACTTACCATTTACATTGATATAGGTGTAACTGGAGGCTGTTATGCTGAGGAAATAAGTCAATCAGAGAAAGACAATTATATGATTTCACTCATATGTAGAATATAAGAAACAGCACAGAGGATTGTAGGGGAAGGGAGGGAAAACTAAATGGGAAGTCATCAGAGAGAGAGAAAAACCATGAGAGACTTAACCATAGGAAACAAAAAGGGTTGCTGGAGGGGAGGAGGGGTAATTGGGTGATGGGCATTAAGGAGGGCATGTGTTGTGATGAGCACTGGGTGTTATACACAACTGATGAATTATTGAATACTGTATCTGAAACTACTGATTACTATGTGTTAGCTAATTGAATTTAAATAGAAAAAAGAAAATAAATAAAAAGCTGTCAAATACCAGGCACCTGGGTGGCTCAGTGGGTTAAAGCCTCTGCTCAGGTCATGATCCCAGCATCCTGGGATGGAGCCCCACATCGGGCTCTCTACTCATCAGGGAGCCTGCTTCCTCCTCTCTCTCTCTGCCTACTTGTGATCTCTGTCAAATAAATAAATAGAATCTTAATAAAAAAAGCTGTCAAATACCACAAACATTTAAAAAATATTTCTATTATTTAACAGCTTGACATTTGTTTAATTTTTCTTATATTTGTTGGCTGCATAGTCTTGATTACTTCTTCATATGAAAACCACTTTTGCTATCTTCTATATAGAGAAGAAAATTATAGTGTTTCTTCCAGTGTATTTCTTCACACTTCATATGTTTCTGGTGACGGGCACTGTCATTTGTGTTGTGTTCCTCTTTCAGCCCGGCATCTTTGTTTCACAACACCAACCAAGTCTACAATGTGGGTGGCAGAAGCATTCCTCAAGGCTATTCGTGTACCAGGACAGTTTTCAAACATTTAACTGTACAAGGAAGTGACTGCAAACCACAAATAGTATCTCACTAAACCTAAACTTAAATTCACATTAGCAGGATCCCAAAAATGCCTGTCATTACTCCCAGACTGCCTGACATAAAAGTGAGCTGGAGTGGAAAGAGGCAGTGGTCTTAACCAAGTAGAGTTAGAGGATCTTATTTTGCAAATCTTACAAAAGCATATGATTATGTTTCTCCCCAGGCTTTGGAAAAGACTCACACACAAGGACCCTGACACTTAGGCTTCATCAGCTTTGTGGTGAATTGACCTGTGGTCTCCTGTTCCATCTTTGCTTCTTTCTGAAATAAATCCACTCAGAGTAATCATTTCTAGGATACAGGTCAGATCATGATAGTCAATGCTTTCAAATCTTTAGAAACTTGCTTCTTTTTCCCTTCTATTTGCAAAATTTCAAACCCAAGAAAATTGACCAGAACAGAACAGTGAACCCCAGAGATTTTACACACACACACACACACACACACAGACTCTCTCTTTTTTCATTTGGGAGTGAATTATAAAAATCATGGTATTTCTTCAGTGCTAATTACTTAAGCATGTATTGTCTAATACATTGTACATGTCTAATACAAAAGAGCCATTTTCCTATCAACCATAATCCAACCATCGTTCAAGATATGTGACATACTATTATCTATGATCCTATTATTTTAAACAAAATCCACATTCACATTTTCCCAATTGTTCCAAACCAATTTTTTTTTTTTTAAATCCAGGATGAAATTAAGGACTACATACTACATTTAAATGTAATGTGTCTCTAATATCTCTCTGGTCTCTTTTAATCCAGAACAGTTCCCCAGCCTTCCCCCCGCCTTCCCGGTCTTTCATGACACTGACATTTTTAAAGAATCTAAGCCCATTATTTTGCATAATTCCTTTAGTTGTAGTGGTCGCAAAATAGTGATTTTCTGTCATTCCACCTCCACTTATAGTTGGTATTCTTCTGTAAATAGAGCTTATCTTTCTCTCTGCTCCCACCTTTCTTTTAGAATCATTATAATTCATGGATTTGTTTTTTTAAATTCAATATTTTATAATCTGTTCTTATCCTTATCCTTTCTGTTGCTCATATTACTCCAAATTTGCATGGAGGGAGTCTTTTCAATCTAGTTCCAATTAGTTTTTGAGTGTTTCCTTATTGTATGGCATAAGATGTCCCAGGCTCACCTGGAATCAATCAGTCATTTCTTCAGGGAGCCCTGGTTCCATTTAGTGAACAATGATATTAAGAAACTAAGATTGGGGCTTTAGGGGTGCTCATAACTTTGTCATTGCTTTAAGGCCTTTTCATTGGAGATAGATACATAGATATATAGGTATGTTAAATATGTCTTTTTTTTTTTTAAAGATTTTATTTATTTATTTGACAGAGAGAGAGATCACAAATAGGCAGAGAGACAGACAGAGAGAGAGATGAGGAGAAGCAGGCTCCCTGCTGAGCAGAGAGCCCAATGCGGGACTCAATCCCAGGCCCCTGGGATCATGACCTGAGCCAAAGGCAGAGGCTTAACCCACTGAGCCACCCAGGCACCCCAAATATATGTCTTTTAATCACGAGTTCCCATTGATACTTTTTCCAATCCAGTATTTTATCTCCCTTCAGTTATTTTCTCTTGTAATGCTTTACCTGAAAGTCATGATCACTCATGATCTATCTTCTGACTACTCTGGCAACCTTGTAGGCACAGTCTTTTGTGTCTTATGTACCCAACACACTGAACTCCTTGAACTTAATGTCTGTCTTTAGATCTGGGGACGTCTCAACTTCATGATTTCGTCAGATATCTCCTTCCCTCCATTTTTTCTATTCTGTCCTTTTTGGACTTTTATTAGATGGATGTTGAAACTTCTGGATCTCTCCTCTGTTTCTCCTATCTTTCTTTTATATTTCCTAAGCTTTCTTTGTCTGTGTTGTGTTAGAGGAGAATTCTGTGGTCTTCTTTTCCCAATTCACAAATCGCTTCCACAGGGTCTGTCCTACTCTTTTGCTTTATTATGCTTTAAAAAAATTCCCACAGCTTTTCATATCCAAGATCTCTAGCTGGTTGTTTTTCATAATTTCTTATACCTGTTTTAAGCATGTAAATACTTTAAGAAGAAAACTTCTCTCAAGTAATTATATATATTTTAAGATTCTATTTTTGGTAGGTCTATTAAGTCTTGCCTTAAGGAGGACAATCTAAGTCTTGCCATTTGACGAGATTTTACTTCATAGTATGGAGGCTTCTTAAATGTTGGGTAATTCTTAAATTGCCTAGTTTGCAGTTTAGAGTCTCTGTTGGATTAACGCCTTTCTCCTCCTCTGCCCAGCTGTTCTCTGAGGTTGGGGTGGGAGTGAGAGCTCATACGAGATCTGTAAGCCTTGCTGCTTCCACTGGGTTCTGCAACTCATCTCCACTCAGTTGTCCATGGGCCTCCTTGTTGCTCCCCCATGACTGAGCAGTGAGTATTCTCGATGTTGCCCAGTGTGGCTTCCCACCTGTCCTCTGAGCTTCAGCTTCCCTCGTTGGTCCTGTGCTATCTGCCTTCAGCCTTTAGGCACTCCCCCTTTCTGGGTGATGAGTTTCTCTCCTCTTAATTTTTGAGCCTTGCTGTATATGCACATCTCCCTTCCCCCTCCCCTCCCTTCCTTCCTTCCTTCCATTTCTCTCTCCTCCCTTCTCCCTCCCCTCTCCCTCCCCTCTTTGTTCAATCATTTCTTTGATTTGACAGGGAGAAGAGTTGCAATGTGGGCTTAGCTTGCCATTTTGAAACTGGCAGCTAATGTGTTGTTTTTTCTTGCATCCAGACCTCTGCATGTGCTATGCCCTCTGATGGGAGTGCCCCGCCCTGCACAGCTCTTGTCATATCAGCATGGCAAATTCATATCTATCCAGTAAATCACTACCTTTTCTGCGAAGTCTTCCATAATCCCCAGGCAGAGTTAATTTCTTCCTTTCTGTTCCCATGGTGATTTTGCAGACCTTATTTTAGTATTTATTATATTATAATTTTCAGTCATGTCTATGTTGGCTTAGTTGACTACGAGCATTTATCTATGTATATTTCTTGTTTGATACGTGGTAGGTACTCAAGAAACATTTGTTCAGTTAGTGGATGAATGGTTTTAAACAAGGTGAAATTCATTTCACATATAGATGTGATTGCAAAGTAATTACCAAGCTAAATCTGTTATTCCACCCGAGGATTTTTATTGCTTCCCTCCCCCAGTCCCTTGTAATACATGAAGCTGTGCTGTGTGTTCTCCTGATAATTCCTCTCTTGAGCTCTTTTTAGAATTAGTTCAGCAAACACAATCAGTCTCATCATTTTCCTTTGTTACATATGTTTTGACAAGCTTGACTTGTATGTCTTCTTCATCACATTCGGCTTTGAACAAATTTTTGGCTTTTACTAAATATTGAACCCGTTTTTAAAGGAGAATTTTTTTCTCTGAACACACCTAGGGGTATTCATAGCCTTAAGCTCCCAAAAATGGGCAGCCTTTCTTCTTTTCTTTTTGAAGTTCTGATAGAGTTGAGTACATCGCTAGGCTAGAATTCTTAAAAGGATTTCTAAAACTTTCAAGCACTTGGCAACATTTTAAGAATCACCCTATGGATTCTGAAAACCACTGCTTTGAAAGAGATACCATTCATTTGAATTCCAGAGTTACAACGTGTTTGCTTTAGAAAAAAAAAATAGACATTTGTGATAACACCTTAAAAGGTATCGCATAAGAGAAAGAAAAAAGACTACAGTGTTAACTAGAAGTGTAACAATGTTGTCCAGAGTCGCTGTGACCCTGAGGTGGGCTAACAGAAGTGATATCCTGAAGAAGGCACCACAATTTGAAATATTTTGAGTCCTTTTATGGTTGCTGGTGAAATGCATAATACAGGTTTATTTTTTTCTAAAAGTGTTTTGTTGCTTTTCTTGCTATACCCACCACATAATGATGAGACTTTTTTTTTTTCCTCTTGGGTACATGTGAACAAAAAGCAATGTCTTCTGTGTCACAGACATGTGAAGACTAGATGCGAAGAGGGATTTTCTAGGCATGTATGTCCATAAAGGGCTATGGTTACACACAGTGGAAAACCATGCTTAGCAGGGTTGAACCTGAAATTAGTTGGATTTTCCTTCAAATCAAGATTATTTCTTAAAAATTGTTTTACACTATGTTCATTTAATTTTTCACTTGAAACACTTTGCTTTATTTTTGTTTAGAAATACAGTTTAATAAGATGGACGCCTTCTCACCCCATCCCATCAACATAAGGAGAGCTTTGTAGGCATAAGAAGGCCTCTGTCTTCAGAAAATCAAAGGCACTGTTTATGAATTTTTGTAAAGAATGCAAAATATCAATGTGTTATTTTTCAAGATAGGCTAAATTCTGTACAAAAAATTTATGTGCTCCAAACCAAGATGATCTTGGAAAAAGTAAAAGCAAAAACTCAAAATTCATGGCTTAGTTTTGAGAACCCAAGCTTAACTTTTAAATCACTGTGTCTTTACTTAAACTGAATTGTTATCTTATCTTTTGATATCACTTTACTTATCAAATAGAGCAAGAAACAGTTTTATCATTGTTTTTCCATCTCTGACACACAAAGAGACTTGGACAAGTCACTTATCTTCCTTGAGCCCCAGTTTCCTCTTCTGCAGAAGGAGGTTGTAAATTCCTGGTTTCTGAGTTCTAAAATGCTTTCAATGAGGCTAAAATTATCTACATAGTTACATATGTAGCACAGGCATGCACTGAATATCCTATGTGTACATATATATGGTTCACCTATATGCAGTTCATTGGTAAGGAATTTGTTGTGTAGGCTGTGGAAGTTGCCCAAATGTCTTTAAAAATTTTTTTTTTTTAGATTTTATTTGTTTATTTTAGAGAGAGGAGAGGGAAAAGCAGAGGGCAAGGGAAGGGGGAAGAATCTTAAACAGAACACACGCTGAGTGCAGAGCCCCCATAGGGCTTGATCTCACGATCTCGAGATCATGACCTGAGCCGAAATCAAGTCAGATGCTTAACCGACAGAGCCACGAAGGTGCCCCACAAATGCCATTTGAGGGCCACTGTACTTACTCTCTCAGTTACCAGGCTGTTGGGTGCTCATGGTGCATGGCGGAGTCCGTTGCCAGATATTACCTTTATTTTTTTTTTTTTAAGATTTTTTATTTATTTATTTGACAGAGAGAAATCACAAGTAGATGGAGAGGCAGGCAGAGAGAGAGAGAGAGGGAAGCAGGCTCCCTGCTGAGCAGAGAGCCCGATGCGGGCCTCGATCCCAGGACCCTGAGATCATGACCTGAGCCGAAGGCAGCGGCTTAACCCACTGAGCCACCCAGGCGCCCCAGATATTACCTTTAGCTCATAGAAGCTGCTTGCTCAAGGTTGTGCCCCCTCCACAGCAGCCCTCATCTAACCACTGATTATCTTGATCATTGAAGGGGCACAAAGACACAGCTGCTTTTCTCCAAATGGGGAACCATTCTAAAAGGCCATCAAAACCCCAGACCCCCCAGTAAGATCTGCTAAGATCTTTGTTATAGCTATATTGCAGTTTGAATTTTTCCTCTGCCCAGTCCCACTT
The DNA here is from genome assembly GCF_022355385.1 of Mustela nigripes. Classification (NCBI taxonomy): domain Eukaryota; kingdom Metazoa; phylum Chordata; class Mammalia; order Carnivora; family Mustelidae; genus Mustela; species Mustela nigripes. The sequence goes on from NC_081568.1 coordinate 118,250,337, forward strand.
CCCTTACCCCTGAAAACATTTGTTCCCACGATCACTCCCTCAGTAAATCTCCTGCATTCCAGTCTCCACTTCAGCCTCTGCTTCCCAGGGAAACTATAACAACATGCATTTCTAAAAATGGATTTATCCCTGTTTAATTTGGCTGCCATTTAAACAATGATATATCTGATGTGTCATGAAACAAAACAAAGCTTTCTGCTGAATTTAGAGTTGAACATAAATTTTTAACTTTATTGAGGAGTGTCCTAATAGGTATGTTGGTCTCTCACCTGCCCAGCCATGCATCTGTACACAGTACAACCATGACGCTTAGGACAGTTCACATTTTGAATAAATGCTTTTTATTCCTTTAGTTAATGATCTTTTAGTCTTGAAGAGAAAGATAAGTGATTTAATTTAGTTTCTGTAGTTGAATACTTTAGAATCTAATAATTGAAATGTCTGGATTAATTAGAATGTACTTTATATGAAATCTACAAAATTTTGCAGCCTTGAGGATTCAGATCTAGTCAACTTTGTGAATGTATTTCAAGTTTATAAAAAAAAAAAGAGGAAGGAATAAAAGGTAGAAGGAAGGAAGGAAAAGAAAAAAGAAAAGAATAAAAAGCTAACCCACTGTTTCCATGGTTTCTATGGGCAATTAGGTTGTTAATTTGTATTGATACTCAGGATGTCATGGGTATATAAAGGGAAACATGTCCTCCATTACTAGCTGGTTGGTTTAATTACTATAAAAACCTTGGTAATATATATTAACTTATTTTTAAGTTCTTATGTTTTCTAAAATACTGTTTACTCTTCTTGCACTCAAAGCTTGTTTACTTGAAAGACCTTTCTATTAACACTGATGTTTTTTATTCAGAGTCCAGTGGATAGTGGACGTACTACATGCCCCTGAACTGAATTGTTAATTTGTTGTTGAATGTTCAGGTTGCCTGTGTATATTTCTTTTCCTGTTAAATTTCAAAGCTCTTTTGTTACTCCTATTTCTTTCCTCAGAAGAATTACCTTGTACATGCCCGCTATGTACCTCAGACAGAGGGAGCTGTGTCAGTACCACTGAAGGAATCCAACTTGCTAAAGAACTGGGAGCTACCTATCTTGAACTACACAGCCTTGATGACTTCTATATAGGAAAATATTTTGGAGGAGTGGTGAGTGGTAATCTCTGTTACATAAATTAAAGTCATTTGTCAGGCTGGCTGTGGTAGCTATTTTCTAGACCCTCAATTAGAACTTTAGTTTTAAAAGCATGATTGGTCTTAACTTTGAGAAACAAACTGAGAGTAGAAGTAAGATTTTGTCAGAATAAAATTATAATTTTATTTTTCTCTCCAAATGAAGCATTTTCTATTGTCTAACGGGATAGTTTAGAATTTTCCATTTGGTGATACTATTGTTTTTTGTTGAACATATCTAAACTATACTTACTTACACAAATCTGTGATGCCAGTTTTATTCCTAATCTTTATATAGTTCAATGAGCCTTGCAACCTGAACCATTGGGCCATGCACGTTCTCCTTCATTTCTATCTATTATTTGAAAAGAATGATTTTTCTTCCTCTATGTGTGTTTTGGTAAGATTTTGTATACTCCTAAATGATTCCACTCAGAAGTATCCATAGCAACTACTCCTAAAAATAGCTTGTTGGGCCGCCTCGTTGGCCTAGTTGATTAAGTGTTGGACTCTTGATTTCTGCTCAGGTTATGATCTCAGGGTCATGAGATCGAGCCCTCAGCCTCCACTCACCAGGGAGACTGCTTCTCTCCTCTTTCTCTCCGTGTGCCTCTTTCCTTGCTTGCTTTTATATGCTCTCTGTCTCTCAAGTAAATAAATAAATCTTAAAAAAATACATTTGGAATTTGCTTGGTCTGTAGCTATGGCATTTATTGGGTCCTATAGGCATTTTGAGGCCTGTCTTAGCACACAGCAACTACCCTACACTATTAGGACTGCATGGTCCTTGGGAAATACTGTGGAGTTTTATCATGTAAGTATTAACTCATTTGGAGCTACCTTTTCAACACTGTAAGAAGTGACTCCACTCAAGGACAAATTTGGTAAACACTGATAAGAGGTTTACACCAAAGTAAACCCTGCATTAAGCAGGAGCACTTTGAACTTCTCCATTAGTTCCCTGGCTCTTTGTCAAGTACGCTTTCCATTATACTAGAATATTCATTATGTAGATTCATGTCAAAATGTTGAGGTCTCCACAGATGACTGTAGAAATTTCATTTGTTCTGGACAGTTATCAAACTCCAAATAAGAACCAAAGATAAGGGCGCCTGGGTGGCTCAGTGGGTTGTGCCGCTGCCTTCAGCTCAGGTCATAATCTCAGGGTCCTGGGATCGAGTCCCGCATCGGGCTCTCTGCTCAGCAGGGAGCCTGCTTCCTCCTCTCTCTCTCTCTGCCTGCCTCTCTGCCTACTTGTGGTCTCTCTCTGTCAAATAAATAAATAGAATCTAAAAAAAAAAAAAAAAAAAAAAAAAAAGAACCAAAGATAAAATAAAACCCAAATATAAATGGTTCTGATTTCTGTCATGTATATGTGGCTATTATGTAGCCCAGTAATGAAAAGAAACATTAATAATATAGCATTAAGGAAGATATATTCACAATATTGGTATCATGATAACTGTGAGAAACTTTTGTCTTATTTTTTTATAGTGATAAAAAAGTAGAAAGGGTAGAAAGGTAGAGAGGACTGAAATGTAATTTTCCTGTCAAAGACATTATATTGTAGTGGATTTTTTAAAAAATCTTGATTTAGTCTAAGAATCTTGTATTTCCCTGAAATATTTAGGAAACTGAGGAAAAAATAATAGTTTGGCTTCATTTGTTGGAGAGGAGGGGGCTGGTTCTCTTGGGGTATGGTGGTCTCCTTGTTCCCTGCTCCACTTCCTGAATCTGAAATCTCCGGGTCAGTCTTCCCACCTGCCAATTCCCACTTTTCTCTGCCTGCTTCTGCTTCCTCCCCCTTGTTTCTCTTTGTTCCTAACACTGGGTGTTGCAGTTAGAGTTGGACACTTAATAAGGATTGAAGATGTGGTCAAGGATTGGAAGAAAGACACGGCAGTTTCTTGTTTCCCTAAGACTTGGTGAGAATATGGAAATAAGATCAGAATGATCCCTTATGGGATTGTTGAATAGTTAAGTATAGCTTTGATCTTGAGTGTAAGAAATAGTGGCATTTGCAGGAATATAGATGGAGATGATTATGTCAGACTGAAAGGAGCATTTATTTATTTATTTATTTATTTTTTAAGATTTTATTTATTTATCTGACAGAGAGAAAGATTACAAGTAGGCAGAGAGGCAGGCAGAGAGAGGGGGAAGCAGGATCCCTGATAAGCAGAGACCCTGATGCGGGGCTTGATCCCAGGACCCTGAGATCATGACCTGAGCGGAAGGCAGAGGCTTAACCCACTGAACCACCCAGGCGCCCCTGAAAGGAGCATTTAAAGTCTTGTGTTTAAGGGTCAGAGATGAAGACCTGGGCAAGAGAGGTGTGGGCCCTTTAGCTCTAGAGAGCCCCATCTGGTCCTCCTCCAGTTGCACCCCCATTACACAAGTTGATGGAGCCGAATGTACACCCCCCTGGAGCTTGTAGCCCTTCTAGACCTGTGCCATCCATGATGGCGGTCACTAGCCACAGGTGGCTATTTGTGTTTAAACTAACTGAAGAAAGTTCAGTTCCTCAGATATACTACCCATCTCAGGTGCGTAATAGCCACATGTGGCTTGTGCCTACTCTCTTCAATAGCACGGATATACAGAGCATTTTCATCAACACAGAACAGAAGGTTCTATTGTACAGTGCTACAACTGTGTTCCAAAACCCAGGACCCCAGAGGTCTCTGACTGGCGACACTCAGGCTGTTTTTCAGGCCTGTGCCGGCCTTTTTCCTGGGTCAGTCCTCCTGAAGGTGAATTGCATTAGTAGTGTGTGTGTCCCTAGGTCTGAAGAGTGGCCAAAGGATGACTCATATGAGGACTGGGGAAGGGGGGAGTAGAGTCTTCTTGTACACATAAAGCTCTTCAAGGCATGGGCTGGAGCAGGGGATGAGAAGAGAAGGGACAGTCTTGGGGCCCAGGAGTCAGGCGTCAGTTCTCCCTGTGCTACATGAAACTCTGAGAAGGCTGAGAGCTTAAAGCTAAGCCTGGCTTCTACATAATAGTTTGTTTTCTTAATTTATGAAGTTTGAACATTTGTGTATGTGGTACATAGACCTCTATCTATTCTTTTCCCCAAGCTTTACAGCATAAGGCATAGGCCTGGTACCATGTAAGTGCATGTGGTTAGGATTTTTAAAAGATTTTATTATTTTCTTATTTTTATTTTTTTAAAAGATTTTATTTATTTACTTGAGAGAGGGATAGCAAAGAAAGCATGGTTGGGGAGCAGGGAGAAAGAGAACCAGGCCCCCTGCTGAGAAGGGAGCCTGACGTAAGGCTGGATCCCAGAACCTGAGATTGTGACCTGAGCCGAAGGTAGATGCTTAACCCACTGAGCCACACAGGTGCCCTTGAGGTTTTATTTTTAAGTAATCTTTACACCTAATGTGGGGCTCGAACTTACAACCCCAAGATCAAGAGTTGTATGCTCTACTGACTGAGCCAGCGAGGTGCCCCAAGATTTTGAAATTTATTACATAAAGGATGTATTTCAATGAAATTTATTCAAGAAAAAAATAGAGCGCGTGCAGACACTCCTAGTTGATATGAGCATCTGTGACATAGAGCCAGATCTGTCCTGCCCTGAGTTTCTCTAGTATTAACTGCTGTGGTTGCCCACGAGATAGTTATTGATAGTCACATAGTTGCACTGCTGGGCTTTCTTGATTATTCCAGAGAATAAACAGTTCCTTTTTGAATGAATAGTTTATTTATGCTTAGACAAGGCACAGTCTGTTCTACTTAATACATTTTTTAAATAAAAAATTATTTAGAAGTATTTGCTAAAGCTTACATGTAGATGGTACTGGCATTAAAAACATTTGGCAAATGTGATTTGGGGTACCAATAATCTTGCCAGAGACATAATTTTGTTGAAGCTTTAACTAAAATTCAATTCATGTTTTAGTTGGAGTATTTTATGATTCAAGCCTTAAATCAGAAGACAAGTGAAAAAATGAAGAAGAGGAAAATGAGCAACTCCTTTCATGGAATTAGACCACCTCAGCTTGAACAACCAGGTGCATTTATTAACCAATGTTTAGACACTCAAATGATATTTGTTATAGATCACTTCACAAGTCTTAGAGCAGTTGTTCCCAAATTTGAGTACGTTGAGGACTCACCTGACATTCTCATTCAGTAAATTTGGGGTGGGGTGTAGAATCTGCTTTTAAAATAAGTCTCCAGGTGATTCTGAAGCAGGTGGTACTTGGACCCATTTTGAGGAATCCTGTGTTAAACTTGAGTCCATAGCTTCTTTAAGAAATAGTTTGTATGGTGAAGAGCTATCCTATATAAAAGTCTAAGAGAAATAACAACAATAAGGTTCAATACATGAACCTTAATTGGTTCAATAAAAACATCTCAAAGACTTTCTTAGGGCAACTGGGTAAAATTTTAATATGGACTGGAAATTAGATGACACGAGGGAATTGTTAATTTTTTGTATATACAGTAATGGTTCTGTGATTAATGGGAGAATGTCCTTATTCCTTGGAAATGAACACGACATTATTTAGAGCTGAAATATCTTGATGATTACAACCTACTTTTAAGTGGTTCAGTGTGGTAAGTGTGTGCCTGTGTATCTAGCTGGATATAAGGCAAACAAAATGTTAATTGTAGAATCCAGGTGAAGGATATGTGTGTGCTTATTGTATTATTCTTTCAACTTTTTGAATGTTTGAAAATGTTCACAACCCAAGGTTAGTGCAAAATAAAGTTAAGAAACATAAATATAATGTTATCAAAATTAACTTTTATCAAATATTTGAATAATTATGTCATAGAAATATAGTAGTACTCTATGCAGACCAATTTGTTATGGAAATGGTTTTAAAATGTAGGTGCCTTTTAAGTACTTGTTAAATAAATCAACATAAATTAAAAAGCAGGAAAACACAAGTTAGTATGGGAAGTCAATTCCAGGTTGTTGTTTTTTTTTTTAAATGCAGATAGATCCTAAGTGATGATACACAATTTGGCTTTGAACTTCCTGGTGTGCAAAGGAAGAGGGGGGACTTGGTCTGCTACTTTAAGTACTTTCTAGATGAGAAGATGTGTGAGGAATAGCCAAATAAACAACGAAGATAGATAATTTCTTGGTTCTTACTATTCAAGAAGAGAAAACACAATAGTACCTCTGAGAAAACAAAGCTGTTCATGCCATTTAGCAATAGGAAAAGTTTCTCATGTGGGTTCTGCTTGGGGGCACTAGGTGACCTAATGGACAGGCCTTTCCGAAGTGTCTGGTCAGCAAATGCAGTTTTCATTCTCACAGGTGGTACCCTGTGCCCTTCTGTTAGGTATCACTCTGAATATTTGTTCTGGTGCTCATTTGTTCTAAGGATAGATGCTGGTCTCTGGGGCATGTGGCTTTCAGATTGTTCTTAAGCCATTAAGGGTCTGTGAGATGCCTTTGGCATTGGAGGGAAGGATGAGTGGGGGTATAGTTCAGGAAAGCCTAGCCACCAGAGCACCTTGTTATTATCAGTTTTAAAGACCAGAGTTTTGCTTTAGAGTAAAGAGTTTTCATTCCTAAAACAATTCGACTTCTACTGAATTCAAGGTTGAATTCTACTTTCCTCAGCTCAGTTTGGTATAAAGCTAGCCAGTAGATATTTTACAGTTAGGGTCTATGATGAGGGCCTATGATCCTCTGTGGGGATATTCTGACTTAACTGAGAGCTAATTAATCTTTGTTAGTGATCAAACTAGGAAATGGAAGGTTGCATCCTTTTTTGAAAATTAGGGAGTCTAACCAACACTCTACCTAAGGTGTGCTGAGGGGAAAGACTGGTGTCTGATTTACTAGGAGGAAAAAAACAATATTAATCTTAGGATCAAAATAAAATGGTCAAGATGGTTTCCAACAATAGAGTCCCAAGATTCAGAGCCCTGGCTTTGAGGGATTACAGTTTTAACAATTTAATTTTGACAGTTTCTTCCCCCCCACCCCCCGCCATTTCCAAACCCAGGAGGAAAGTGACTTCAAATGTGAGGTTAGGTTCTTCAGAACTTGTTTAGTAATTTATTTGAATTTTTATCAGGTGAAAGTAAGGAGCTATAACTACCAACATACTAAAATATAATATTTGGAGAGAGATTTTATTTGGGGACACACAAAAAGTGAGCAGTAGTATTATATTGCTGTTAATGGCATTAGTACAATTTTCATTTTCGCTAAAAAAAACCACCATGTAATTCTGTAACTGTTATCTCAGGATAATTAATTTATATGTGTTTATAGTTAGATTAGGTTATACAAAATTGCTGTTTTCATAGGGTCACAAATGGTCAAGTGTTGGCAATTTTATATGGTTCAACTTAATAACATTAAGAAAATACTCTCTCATGTTTAAAAGAAACTTGAAATGTCCAGGTCTATAGACCTAAAGAGTAATTTATCACTTTTATTCTCTTTTTTGAAACAGAAAAGATGCCTGTCTTAAAGGCTGAAGCATCGCATTATAACTCTGATTTAAATAATTTGCTGTTCTGCTGCCAGTGTGTAGATGTGGTATTTTACAACCCAGATTTAAAGAAAGTTGCCGAGGCCCACAAGATTGTTCTGTGTGCCGTAAGCCATGTTTTCATGCTCCTTTTCAATGTGAAGAGTCCCGCTGACATTCAGGATTCCAGTATCATCCGAACTACCCAGGACCTCTTTGCTATCAACAGAGACCCTGCATTTCCAGGTGCTAGCCAGGATTCTCCAGGCAACCCGCCATTACGTGTCGTTGTCAAAGATGCCCTCTTCTGTTCTTGTTTGTCGGACATTCTGCGCTTCATTTATTCAGGTATCTTGTTAAATGGTTCTGGTAGGTTCTCTTAAGCTTTTGAAAGGAACTGTGCCTGTGGGCCTCAGGTGTATTGGTTAGTTTCACATTTATCTTCTTTCTACCATCTGAGGTAAGGATTATACATGAAATAATCTTTACTTTATATACAGGAATTGGTCTAAGTTTTCCATCTTCCTTATTAAGTTTACTTGCCTTGGTTTTAAATCTATTTGTGAAAGTAATTTATTTTTCTACTGAGCAGATGTATTTTATTATGTATGTATTATATATTTTATTTAAACAAAAATATCCAAAACGTGAAAATTTGAGAATTTATTGTCTAGTCTAACTCTAAAGAAACAAAATTTTCAAAGTGTAAATGAAAATAAGTATCTGCATCTTTTTTTGGAAAGATTTATATACTTGAGAGAGAGATTGAGATAGCGAGAGAGAGCATGAACAGAGGCGGGGGCAGATGGAGAGAGGAAACAGACTGCCTGCTGAGTGGGGAGTCCAAAATGGGGGCTCTCGGTCTCAGAACCCTGAGATCTTGACCCTGAGATCATGACCTGAGCTGAAACCAAGAGTCATATGCTTAACAGACTAAACCACCCAGGTACCCCAGTGTCTGCATTTTAAAAACTGACCATTTATTCACTTTTCTGTCTTACTCTTAGGTTTTGGACGGAATTGAGAGAAATTAGGAGGATCCTTACATTCAATTTAGTAACTGGAAATAGTCTCCAAAGTTAGTTTAGCCTGAAATCTAATTTAATTTTTTTTTTTTAAGATTTTATTTTATTTAGGGCGCCTGGGTGGCTCAGTGGGTTAAGCCGCTGCCTTCGGCTCAGGTCATGATCTCAGGGTCCTGGGATCGAGTCCCACATCGGGCTCTCTGCTCAGCAGGGAGCCTGCTTCCCTCTCTCTCTCTCTCTGCCTGCCTCTCCATCTACTTGTGATTTCTCTCTGTCAAATAAATAAATAAAATCTTTTAAAAAAAATAAAAATAAATAAATAAAAAAGATTTTATTTTATTTATTTTTATTTTATTTTATGAGAAGAGAGCCCGATGCGGGGCTCAATCCCAGGACCCCGGGGATCATGACCTGAGCCGAAGGCAGAGGCTTTAAACCACGGAGCTACCCAGGCGCCTCTATTTTGTTTTTAAGATTTTATTTTTAAGTAATCTCTACACTCAGTGTGGGTCTTGAACCCACAACCCCAAGATCAAGAGTCACACGCTCCACCAACTGAGTCAGCCAGGCACCCTGACTTTGACTATTTTAGATTTTACTATTTTTTCTTACTGTGCACTTATCTTTTTAACATAGAGCTTCCCAATTACTTTTCTTGTTGCCCTTTTAAATACTTATAACTACTACATTTTAAAAAATAGAAGTTTTATCTGAGTCATTTAGCCAGTGAGTTGAGGGTATCACATCTAAGTGTCCCATATAAGAATGGAAAAGAATTAATGTAAATGACTTTTAAAGTAAGCATCTAAGTAAAAATTTTCCGAGAACGTCTCTCTTCTTTAATTTTGCACTTGGAATCATGTTCTGATGAAATATTAAGTTAAAGTAACTCCTCTGGAGTGTGGCTCTGGAGAAACATAATCTGCTTTTAGACTTCAGAATGGGGGACAGACAAGTTTACAAATGTTTGCAGATAAAGCGCTGTTTCATATTTATAAGAAACTTTTGGATAGTTGAAATAATTGAAATTAAGATTTTACTTTTTCTCATTTGGGCTGTGGTTATGTAATTTTACTATAAGTTAAAGTAAAATTTAAAGTTTTTTAAAAGTACAGTTGCAATATGAAGATTTAAGTGGCTTGAAATGTGTATATTGGCTTGAAATGTGTACATATATATATATATATATATATATATATATATTCGACTTCTACTGAATTCAAGGTTGAATTCTACTTTCCTCAGCTCAGTTTGGTATAAAGCTAGCCAGTAGATATTTTACAGTTAGGGTCTATGATGAGTATAGACCCTATACTCATATATATATATATATATATATATATATATATATATATATATACTATATATACACATTTCAAGCCACTTAAATCTTTTACATATATATATATACATACATATGCCTGGCTGGCTCAGTCAGTAGAGCATGTGCCTCCTGATCTCGGGGTCATGAGTTCAAGCCCCAGATTGGGTGTAGAGATTACTTTAAAAAAGTTTTTAAAAATCTCCCTATAAAAATACACATACAGAAGTAGAACGGTAGTGGTAGGCCTTAAACCCATTATTCAGTGAATATTGGCTTGGGGAAGGCATAAATAACCACTCCCACAGAGTACTCCAACACAGTGTGTTCAGCATGGCAGGTTTTGTGTTGGTTGAATTAGTGAGTAGACTCCAGTAGCTGTGAATCATCATATGAATAAAGCAGACTAAACACTTCATTTACTACTACAGATTTTTAATTTTAAACTTTGAATCTCACAGTTTAGAATTTTAGGCTAGATCTGAAAAACAAAAATATTTACATGTTAAAAAAATGTCTTTAATGATGTTTAGAGAACTATACAGGAAGTGTGAGACTTTTCTTTTGAATGATGTTACTGTTGAGATTATGAGTTATTCAGTAAGTTTACGACAATATCTATCAAATACCTTTGAAGACACATGAACACTTTGAAGTCAGTTATATCCTCTTTAATAAGTAGCAGTAATAGCTAGCTCTATCTCCAGTGACAGAACCTACTTGTCTTTCTCATAGGGAGTGATCTTTTAAATTGCAAAATTAATATATGCAGATGGAAGAAAAAGGCAAAGAAAAATAAAGTTCTTTCCTCAGCCCCCTTATGTGTTGGCCCTAATGCTATTTGAAAGAAATAAATTTACTGGGAAATATACATTAAGGAAAATGTAATCTTTAGTAAGTGTTGTTTTCTGGGAACGGGCTGGAGCATAGAGTGGGAGGTGAGGGCTTGCAGGAGATGAGGCTGGCAAGCCAGATGGAAGCTGCTCATAAAAGCTGTTCCAGAATGTTGAGCATGATCAGACTGGGCTTTGGCATGCTCATCTTTGGTGATAGTAGAGGGACGGAATAGAGCAGGCAAGACAGAGTTTAATAAGGAAGCTCCATTACTCTGGAGATCAGCCAAAGGCCATTATTCTGACAACAGGTGGTTTGTGCTACAGCTTGTCCATCATTTGGACCAGTGCTTCTCAAACTCAGTGTGCATGCAAGTCAGCTGGGGATCTTGTTCATGTGCAGATTTTTTTTTTTTTTTTAAGATTTGATTTATTTATCTGATAGTGAGAGGAAGGGAGGAGGAGCACAAGCAGGGGGAGGGGCACAGGGAGAAACAGATGCCCCCTTGAGCAGGGAGCCCAATGCCAGGCTCCATTCCAGGCTCCTGGGATCATGACGTGAGCTGAAGGCAGACACTTAACTAAGGCACCCAGGTGCCTCTCAAGTGCAGATTCTGATTCAGTAGGCCCAGGGGTGGGGCCTGAGAGTCTGCATTTCCCTCAGTCTCCCAGGTCAGGCTGCTGCTCGGGACTACACGCAGCTGCACCACCTGCTCTCGGAAGAACCACACGCCAGCCACGGCCAGGGGGATAAGAGCCTGGCATTCCGTCCAGAGGCCCGGGAAGGAACCCAGTCTACCAGTCCTAGGGCACAAAGTCAAAATGGGGTCAGCTGCAAGACTGACTGATGTGAGCTCTTCGGACCTGGAGCAGTTGGTGGTGCTCTGGGGTAGCCTCTGCCTGAGGGTGGGGCGGGAGATGCTCTGTGGCTGGGTGAAACGAAGTGAGCCTGGGAAGAGCAGTGAGAGGCAGAGGTGCATCATGGCATGCAGAGCTTGCTCCAAGCCCTTGACCAGCTCAGAGCACAGGCTTCCTAACCTGACACTGAGCTGTTGCATTTCTGCTCTGTTCTTTCTCTCCTTGTATGTCAAGACCCAGAGAAGAGGTGGTGTCAGGTAAGGGCTGGGCCACAGGCCATTGACCTGGGGCTGCAGGGAGACCCTGATGTTTTGAGGGGAAGGGAAATGAAACGCTTCAGCAGATACCTGTTACTCTGCATTTATAGAGTATAACCTCAGGCTCAAACAAAAGTTATATTGCATTTAAATAATGTTTATGGGGCAGCTGGGTGGCTCTGGCTCAGTGGGTTAAGCCTCTGCCTTCGGCTCAGGTCAAGATCTCAGGGTCCTGAGATCGAGCCCTGCACTGGGCTCTCTGCTCAGCGGGGAGCCTGCTTCACCCTCCCCCTCTGCCTGCCTGTCTACTTGCGATTTCTCTGTCAAATAAATAAATAAATAAAATCTTTTTAAAAATAATGTTTAAAAAGATACTAAAGCTGTATTTGTACAGTAAAGACAATTTTGAAAAAATTGAGAAAATTTGTTAAGAGAAAAAAAATCAACCCAATTCCTACTCTCAAATGTTGAAACACTTACTGATGTTTTGTTTTATCCTCCAGTCTTTGTGCTTAGGGTTACCATTTATTTAGAAAATATTTTTTTATTGGGGGCACCTGGGTGGCTCAGTCTGTTTTGCATCTGCCTTTGACTCAGGTAATAGTCTGGGGTCCTGGGATGGAGCCCCATGTTGGGCTCCCTCCTCAGCAGGGAGTTTGCTTCTCCCTCTCTCTCTCTACCTCTCACCGCTGCTCATGCTCTCTTTCTCAATAAATTAAAAAAAGAACATTTTTTATCAAATTAAAGAAAGGTTTTAAACATATATACATGTAAATACAGATTTACAGATATATATTAAACAATTATTACATATATGCTTATATATATTGTGTGTGTATATGTATACACACACACACAGACTCCAGTAAAGAGGACAGGCTTATGGAATTTTTTGTTTTGCTTTGTTTTTTGCTGTTGTTGAGCACTTTGAAACTTTTGAACCAAGCACAAGTTTTAAGACCTCGTTATGCAGAGCTTTCCTCACAGAAGCCCTGGCTTACCCACAGATTATGTTAGGGGGCAATGAAGACAGGAGTTGTTTGTACTCTCATCTTTTGGGTCTACGCAGAGGTAGAACTCCACAACACGGCATGTCAGGAATATTTGCCCTGAGCAAACATAGACTGAAAAACCGTCTTCAGTCTATCTCCTGCTTTTTTTTTTTTTTTTTAAACCAAATTACAAAGAATGTCTTAATTTCCTCTAAATAGCATACTTCTTTTTAATTTTTAGGAATTTCAAATTTTGTATATATTGTGTCATGACGGACATTTGGGTCCTGTATTTAGGAAGGGTCTGGATGGATAATGGTCTAGTTAACATAAAGCTTTGGTATATTCTCCAATGCAGATTCCTAAATAAATAGACATAGTAAAAGTATGTGTTTTGTGTATGTTACTTTTCTCATGGGTAACAGCTAACACTGTAGGCTGTGTAAGTACTGAAGGTCTGTTACTCAGAGAGGAGGAGCGAGGCCAGCAGGTTCTGGGTCTCTATCGAGTCATCCTTTATTGGCATACAGTTGTGACATTCTTAAAATACTCAATAGTCCTTATGCTTGCAAATTCCTGATGCACACAGTTTCAGATGGTTAGGAATTGAAATGTATGTCAGAGCCTCAAGAATTTTGCTTTGAGCTCTTCATACCACAGATGGCCCTTAGAGTTTCACATCGCTTATTGAAATGCCGCCAGAGTAAACGAACATGTGGAAAGGAGCTTTCCTCTTCAGCTTCCCTCGTATCTTCCGGCTCTTGGAATTATTCTGTGGTATGCTCTTTTCCGCTCTGCCTAAAAGCACAGTTTGTGTGCATGAGTACACGATGCTCCCTAAGAACCTCAGTCAACTCCATCAGTGCTCTGAGAAGTTAACTGAAGAGAAAATCCCAGTTATGCAAGAGAAGTTCTAGAGATCTGTATGGTATCATGGCTATTGTTAACAGTACTGTAATATACACCTAAAATTCTGTCAAAAAGAGAGATCACATGTTACGTGGTTTTTTTTTTTTTTTTTTAAGGATTTATTTATTTATTTTAGAGGGAGGGAGAAAGAGAGAGCAAGTGAGAGGAGGAGTAGAGGGAGAGAGAGAAAGAATCCACAAGCAGACACCACGCTGAGCACAGAACCTGACGGGGGCTCAATCCCAGGTCCCTGAGATCATGACCTGAGCTGAAATCAAGAGTTGGACACTTAGCCAACTGAGCCATGCAGGCGCTCCTCATGTTAAATGTTTTCATGACTTGGTTAGCATTTCTAATTCTATGAACAGCCCAATCCTTAGAGCACTCTGTGAACTATTCTTATTTTCGTCTTTAGTTATTGGATCCTTCTGTGTCTGTTCTTAGACAATGAATGGCCTGTAAGGATTTACCTGCTGTTCATCCCATGTACTTCGACTTAATTCTTGCTTTCTCTCAAATAATATTCTGAATGGAGGTATTGTGGGGGTATTTGTTTCTTAATACAGTTTATTTTTAACAGTTAGTATCTGTTCTCCTTTAGCCTGTGTAAGTGTGGATGATCAAAATATACCTACTGTTTCCTGCATACCACTGATCCTGGGTTTCGATCAGGGGTAGAATGTCTGGAAGAAGAGCAGTGATGATCAGCACTCAGTGCTGATCAACACTTAAAATCACTTGGGAGACTTTTACTCCAGCCCCAGAAATTCTAATTTAATTGGCCTGGGACTGATACCTCCTTGATGGTGTTTTATGAAAGATGTCCAGGTAAATGTAATGAAATGCACGGCTATAATTGAGAACCGCTGGCATAAATTCTTTTGGTCTGGGTTCTGTTGGCTTCTCAGGGGTTCCTTCACTTCTGACATTTTAATGTAGACTGTAATGTTTGTGTGTGTATGGGAAGTTTCCTGGAGAGATGATGCAAAGAATTTATCAGATTGTGCAAAGAGTGCGGGACCTTAAAGTTAAAAATCTTTAGTGCTGAAAAATGAAAAAAAAAAATCTGGACATTTCTAGACTGCAAACCTTTGGGAATTTGAGGAGGAAGAAGAGTTGACAGTGAAGTCAGAAAAAGAGCATCAAATGTAGGAAGAAACAGTGGGGTTGCTGGAGCTGGAGGCACCACCTTGTGAGAGCCGATTGTGTTTATCTCTTCCCAGCTTCATGCTCTGTGATGTCCTGTCAGAGGCCTGAATGTGGCCATGGTGTGAGTATTTGCACTACTGAGGTAGCAAATGGCCCAGATCAGGGCTCTCCTTCCCCTTCCCCAACTCCTCAGCGTACACTGTACTAATCATGAAGCTTAGGTGAGAAGAAGTTCAAAGATACTCTAAAGTGTTCAGTACTATAGGGCTCGACTATCACATGACTCTTCAGAGTACCTTTGGATCCGGTTGGCTCAGGGTGGCTGCAATTGCCTGATATCATTGGTTCAGTAAATGTTTATTACGAGCTGTCCCCATCCCTGATGTCCATGAAGGCATCTGGCAAAGCTCTGGATACAGAAAGTGGGACATCAGAAGAAACAGATTGAGAGATTAAAAAGGATTTTGGGTGAGATGATTTGTTCCAAGTCACATTAGCAATTAATGGAAGAGGTAGAACTACAGCTTAGGTCTCCCAATTATGTTTGCCCACATTACACCTTGGTTAATTTTATTTTTAGGAGTTAGGACTTTGTGTAAGCCATGGGCTAGATAGGGATTGTCTCTTCAAATATCATCATCAGAATCGTACTTTGGAAACTTATCGGCATTAAGTTTTGGGATTGATTCAGTGAGGAGAGGGCCGCTGAGCAGCAGGTAGGCTGTATACGAGACTGCTGTAAACCAAGTAAGGAAGTGTCTGGAGAAAGGAGAACTTCTGCTGGCCGTCAAACAGTTTTGTAAGACACAGAGGACAGGGGCTGACAGTGTAGACAAATGTAAAATGAGCCTAAGAAGAGATAGCTTGGAAGGAAGTGGGTTGGGTGAGGATAAAGGAAGGAAGGGACCAGGTGTTGTGATTTTACTCCAGTGCTATGGTCTTATAGTTCCTCAGGACAGTATACCTCCCTTCTTCAGGTTGGGTCTATCGAGGTGGCTGCATGAGATCTTCTGAATGCATTCTGTTCCTGCTGCTCATTCTTCTACTTGATGTTTGTCGCTGCCTTCCTTGATTAGTATGGTTTAATTTAACTTGGAAAAGCCACATCTGCCTTCTTACCCAGGACAAATAAATACTTTGAGTGTAGGAAGGACTACTAGTGATGGCAACCTAAATATTCTGGCTCTTGCTATCATTTTTAGATGACCATCTATTATAAAGAGGTGGCAGCTGTCCAGGGAGACAGACTTCAGGTTTCAAGAAGTACATTAGGGGAAGGCAAACTGATTTTTTTAAAATGTGAGAACTGTTTAAATGTTTTAGTGTAATTACAAGGATATGTATTTGGTAAGGAAAAAAGAAAATAATAAAAGAAAGAACAGTAATAAGATATTTATTTTAGGACTTCCTGTTTTAACATAAAAATCCAACATATATTAATTGTTTACAGGTGCTTTTCAGTGGGAAGAATTGGAAGACGATATCAGAAAGAAAGTGAAAGATTCTGGAGACGTTTCAAGTGTAATTGAGAAAGTTAAATGCATTTTAAAAACACCAGGAAAGGTAAATTCCTTTATTGAAAATCAGTTTACCTTGATGTTCTCTGTATTTTAACAAATATATGATAGTAAAATAATAATATTGAGTCATGAGAAGAGTCAACAGTATAGAAATATGTTTTTCTTGAGTCTGTTTCTGCCGTCTGAATATTTTAAACACAAACATGTATTTCTCACTACCTCAGATTTTAATTCATGTAAGAATTGAAATATGTGTGAGTCATGTCTTTAAAATGTTGGTTTGTGAATTCCATCCTCCGAAACATTCCCATAGAGCTCCAGGAATATGCAATCTATGTGAGGAATGAAGGGCTGTTGAATCTGTCCATTTCCAGTTAAGCTTGTTAAAGGGGATGCTTTCTTACTTCTCCAAATTTAAGTCCAAGTAGTTTTTAGGAGCAAGGCAGTTTCTCTGCATGCCTTTTTCAAGATTCCTGAGAAGTCCATTTGATCATGTGGACAGTTAAGGATTTCTCATCTTTTGTAGATTTAAAATTATAAACAAGGTCAGAGGTTATAAAATACAGACTTTGTATACAGTCCTAAATGTGTGCATATTAAAACTCTAGTCCCTTAGACTGTCCAGTCTGTAAGGGCTTTAAAAATACATTTGTTAGTTTTAGAGACAAATACATTACACAGTTAAGCCAGTGTATTCTTATTTCAGATTCTATGCTAAACAGATTGGCTATAGTAGACGAAAAGGTAAGCTATGTTCAGTGCCTAGCAGAAAATAGAGTTACGTTAAATGTAAGAGAAATGGTTATTCTTTTAGTTATTTTATATGGGTGACTTTGTTAATTCTACAACCTAAGACTTTTTAAGTTAATATTTTTAAATTAGTATTTTAAAACTGCACTAGCTTTTAATGAAGATTTCTGACTTATTTGAGAAAAAAAATGTAAACAGAGTAATATGGAATTAGGGGGCAAGCTTTTTCTCATCTCCATCACACACAGAAGCAGCCACAAAGAACTGTCCAGTTTTCCAGTGGATGGCAGAGTAGTAGCTCTCTCTTAGCAGTCTAATTCAGCTCTCTCTTAGCAGTCTAAATAATGCTTTCATAGAATTGTGCACTTAAACCTGCATTCTATTTGCCAAAAGTTCTCTAGATTACTTGTGTATAGACCAGTATAGTACCACATGCATCAGTGTTGTGTCCAAACTACTATCTTCCTATCGTTTTTGCATTCAAATTCAAGGCATAGGTGACAAAGGATTCATGGTCAATCGATCTATCTATTCATGAATAATATACATCTACACAGTATTCATGATATACAAATTTATAACCTTTATATGAATGGTGGGGACCGAAGTGTTGCTTTTTGTTCTAAATCTGTGCCATTCCTTGAGTGATTTTAAATGGTCATTCCTTTGAGTACTGAGAAAAAAATGAATTCTTGGGGAAGAGGCTGGAGGTTCTATGATTCTGTGATACTGAACTAAATTGCCTCCTTTGTACAGGAGGAGGGATGAATTCTGCACTTCCTTTGCTTTCCTGGGGTAAAGTCTCTCTCATTCACTGAGTACAGCATTGAGCTATAGCCCCGAGTTAGGAATGAGGAAATGTGCATTTGAATTCTGAGTTGTCCACGAATTATTCTTGGCTTTGAGCACGTCTCCTCAGGACTTTCTGTAAAATGAGGCAGAGATGATGATTTCTAAAGCCCTTGCTGGTTCTCAGATTATGCGCTGCTTTTTGACTTGCTCTGCTTTGCATGTGGCATTTGCCCGAATCCTCTCCACCACTTCCTCTAACATGTGTTAAGGGAGGTTGTGTACAGGATCTGAGAACGTGCTCTATAGGAGCAGGATTTGTGTGACCCTGTTTTTCTTTTTCTTTTTTTAATTTATTTTTTATTTTCAGCATAACAGTATTCATTATTTTTGCACCACACCCAGTGCTCCATGCAATCTGTGCCCTCTATAATACCCACCACCTGGTACCCCGACCTCCCACCCCCCGCCCCTTCAAAACCCTCAGATTGTTTTTCAGAGTCCATAGTCTCTCATGGTTCACCTCCCCTTCCAATTTCCCCCAACTCCCTTCTCCTCTCTATCTCCCCATGTCCTCCATGCTATTTGTTATGCTCCACAAATAAGTGAAACCATATGATAATTTACTCTCTCTGCTTGACTTTTTTCACTCAGCATAATCTCTTCCAGTCCTGTGTGACCCTGTTTTGCTTCTCTGCCTTGCTCAGAGGAGCAAGTGTGTTTTCTTCTTCCTTGTGAGGAAGGATCATATTTTGTTTCCCTCTTACCAAAGATTCTAATTTCCCACCAGAGTGCATTAATTCCGAGTGGAGAGTAGGTGCCGTTTATTCTTACTGGTGCAGTTGTATGCTTGATTATTTTGTGGGGATGGAGCTTTCCATATTCCCTGGATAGCCAAGTAGAGGTTAGAGTGCTGATGCAGGCAGAAGTCCTGAGATTCATCTAAGGAAACTGGAGGGTGAGGGAAGAGGAGCTGGCTCTCGAATTCTGGGGCTGGAACAAAGGAATGT
Source organism: Mustela nigripes (assembly GCF_022355385.1). NCBI lineage: Eukaryota > Metazoa > Chordata > Mammalia > Carnivora > Mustelidae > Mustela > Mustela nigripes. The sequence goes on from NC_081568.1 coordinate 118,269,383, forward strand.
TTGAAAGATCCCAGGAAGGATAAACAAAGCCCCAAAGCCAAAGTGGGATGTAGTAGGGGCTGGAGACCGCTGAGTCAGGCCGCGGCACTATTAGGCACTATTAAGGGAGGCCACCCCCTAGAGAGAGCAGGTGTGGGAGTACAGATAGGTGTGGTCTGGAATGCTGGAGTAGAGATTGTCTTGATTGATTCCAGGAATTCCAGCTGTGGGTAGGATCGTAGGACTGTACATTAAGAAGGAGATGAATCAATTCATCACTCTCCAGTATTTTAATGTTCATCTAGTAAGTAGTAGGACATGATGTGCTGGGCAGAAATGCATGTTTTTTTTAAATGACAGATTAAATTTGTGTGTGTGTACCTTTCTAGTTAGTGAACACACTAACAGGTTGTATATATGAACATATGTTACCAGGCATTCCTTTGAGGTTGACCGTTGTCTGCTTCCCAGCTAACGGGCACGTGCATGGATTCAGGACCCTGCGTTTCTCAGCCAGAGAGCTAAGTTTGCCCTTAGTTCGCTCACTGCTGAGAATGTGACACACAGCCGTGCTGCTGCCTCTCGTGTAGCGCGTGTCGTTCTTGAGGACAAGTTTTCCCGGCAGCTATGAGCACAGGTGCTGTGGAGGAGGGAATCATTATTTCTTTAGACGTTTAGTGCCGTTTTCCAAATTCTCTAACCAATCTATATATTTATTACCAGAGCATATTGTACATTTCCTCTTGTATTTTTGTTTTCCGTTATAGATTAATTGTCTAAGGAATTGCAAAACTTACCAAGCCAGAAAACCTCTGTGGTTTTATAACACTTCCCTCAAGTTTTTCCTTAATAAACCAATGCTTGCTGATGTTGTCTTCGAAATACAAGGTATGGTGCAATTTTTATGAAGTTCAGTACTCATTTTTCTTTCTTATTTTCTTACCTAACTTTCTATTTCAGCTTTGAATATTTTGGATGAAGAAAATACTATTCTCTAATACAGGATATAGATGACTGGATGACCCTCAGCAAAATCTAGGGAAATGAAGTATTTTTTTAAGACTAGGAAAGCAGTTTATATTTTTCTAGTTTTTTTCCCCCCCTAACCATATGCTTCATTAGTTCTTAGGGAAAAGTGTGGAATGGAATGATCTGTAATATCACCTCATTGTACACTTTTATCTGTGTATTTCTTTAAGAGACTAGTTGTTGAATCATCTGAAACCAGCTCCCTTCACATTTTATTACCTGTAACTCATTCAGTTCTCTTCTTTCTGTTTAATCAAAAGGAATTAAGCAGGCATTGAGGGTCATGCCTGGCTCACATTAGGCCTGGGTAGGTATTGCTACATTTATTCCTCACGGCACTCTGAGAATTATCACCAGAGCAACTGAGAGCTGCTTTTTATCTCTGTAGGAAAGTAATGCTACCTAATTTTAATAATGATAAGCTGTTTTAATGCCCATTATTGATTATTCGCTTGGGTAATTTTGCCACTTCAGTAGATTGAAAGCATAATCTTACAAGTGAATTGTCAGGTACCTTGCAACTATGCAAGAAGGCTAGGAGTTGTTTCCACATGTATTAAGTAGAATTTCCAGTAGGCTATTACTAGAAGCAAGATAAAATTATAATTTTAGGATAGAAATGTATGGTAGCTAACAGTCATTAGCTTTTTAAAATTTTCCTCAGAAAGGTTCATTTTAACTTTGGCCACTTGCCAAGACAGGCAGTGAATTGGAAACTTCCCAGGTGCCCTCTGATAAGCTCCAGTCAGCACTGTTTGAAATGTGAGCATGAGACACTGAGAATGGGACAATAAGAGTGACCTTGAAACACATAAAAAGTGATGGGAGGGGGGAAGAGAAAGCTACAAGAGCCTATATTTGGTTATAATTTGCATAGGAGGCCTTCACACCAAACATCAAGCTAGTATAACCTACTGAAAAGCTTTTCAAAAGGAATATGTCGCATATGAAAATATATGTTCAGAGCCAAGAAATAACCAGTGATGTGGAGAGTTATTTATCCTTATAATCTCGTGCTTTCCTCTCACAATCTCACCTGCCAGCTCTTCTGTGGACAGCTGCCCGTGTTTCAGAGCTATGCGGAGGCTGGGCGTGCAGGGGCTGGTTGGGGGATGTGCGGACGTTCAGCTGCTGTGCTGCTCTTTGTAGCCCCCTCAGCTCAGAAACCAAGGCCTCCCCACATCCGAGCTGAGACTAGCCGGCAGGGGTGGAAGCCAGGTCTAGCAACAGCTTCTCTGCCAAGTGAAGGTAGAGAGGCAAGCCCAGCTTCTGGAGTTTGGGGAGGGAGCTCTAGTGTGCAGAAGGGAGCACTGTTGTCTCCTCGGAGGCTCGCTGTGGAGGCTTGCTAATGCAACCTGGCATTAGCCTTGGCTTTGCCTTCCAACCACATGTGTCCTTAGACCAGTCACTTAATGTGGCTCCCTTGATGAAGTCTCCTCATTTCCAGAGTGAAGAAGGTGAACCAGATAGCTTCTAAAAGGTCATTTTTAGTGTTAAGCTTACTGAGGCAGTAGTGACCAGGACTGGAAAGATCCAACTGGGCTCTTGTGTGGGTGCAGATATACTGTACTGGTGTGGCTGTGCTACTTTACCTTCCCGATCCTTGGTCTTTTTGCCTGTAACACGGGGATGCTGATTTCTACCTGGTAGACTGGTCATGAGGATAGGGACGGTGCATGTAAGGGTATATATAAGGACTTGATGGTACAGATTCTAAATCTCTCTTGAACTAGGCAACTTTCCTGTTATACAAGAATAAAACAAAACAAAAATGCTAAAAATTCCATCTTTGAAACTTGTAAAGTTAATGCAAAGAAGGTAGGACAAATACAGGATTTTATTAAGAAACTTGGGCTTTCAAGTTCTATTTCATTCTTAAGCATTTTCCTTTTTAAAAAAGTTTCTAAAACTGTAACAGCAGTTGAATTCTACAAAGGAAAGATACTTTAGGCCTTGACATTTTCAAAGAACATGTTTCTCTTTAAAGTGGATAATTGATGTCCCCCCCCCCCTTTCATTCTTCAGCTTTATCTTATTGCTGGTTGGTGAAAGAACACTGGATTGTGTTCATTTGGCATATTTGATACAGAGCTTATGTATTCATACAGTATATATACTATGTTGAAAATGTGACTATACTGAGATATTGCATTATGGTTTCATAATGGAACAGTTTATGATACCAAACAGTAGTCAGCAAAGGTGAGAAACAGAAGCAATGATTTTCTGAAATGGAGGTATAATGGTTTTCCAAACAAATGCAAAGCTTGATCAAGTTTGACAGTGCTTTCAGGTACTGGTGTTTTCTTTGCTGGTCTTGTAACTCCATTATAATGGAGTTACCAGTGGAAAATTTCGGTTAAAATTCCAAGGTTACTTATCACATTCCTTCCCCATCTACTGTCCATTTGGTGTTTTGGGTCAATCCAAAATTCCTCTGCTTAACCCAAACGAGAGGCTCTCTAGTTTGTTTAAGCCATGCTTCTGCTTTTCTTTTTCTTTTTTCAATAGTCCTACTTCAGGTGTTAAAACCTTAGAATTACAAGCCCAGTTGCATTATCTGTTTGAATTCTTTGTGAATTGATGGGTACAAAGATAACCAGGATATTTAATCATGGAAACTGATCATGCCCCTCAGTGGACCCTGCTCCACTGAGAGCAGGTGGCCCAACCACAGAAGCATAGAGAGGGGAAAGAGCCCAGAGGGGGGAGGATGACGCCTGCTAGCAGGTGTGTGATGACTCAGCAGTATTCACTGTAGGTAGTCTGTTCTTCCTGCTCCTCTGGAAGGTGCATTTGTACAAATCATAGCTGTAAGCATTGAGCTCAGAGCTGGCAATGCTGGGCCTTGTTAGTGAATCCTAGGGGATTATTGGCTTTGGAGGAAGTCACCAGGCTTAGGTGGAACACTTCTTTTCTTTTTTGAATCAGAAGATGTTTTGCTTGGATTTAAAGAAGCTGAAGAATCCAATCATTGTAAATATTTATTTAAACCTTTTTAAAAGATTTATTGATTTATTTGAGAGAGAGGGAGAGGGGGAGAGAGGGGGAGAGAGTCCTTTAAGCAGACTCCATGCTGAGCGCAGAGCCCAATGGAGGGCTCGATTTCATGACACTGAGATCATGACCTGAACATGAAACCAAGACTCAGACACTTCACTGACTCTGCCACCCAGGCACCTCTCATTATAAAATATTTTAGAATACTTCATGTAGCATAGAATGTATGCTTCTGAGAGGTCTGAGATTGTAGGGATGTATAGGTGAGGACTCTTGAGCGGAGCAGAGTGATTTGACTCACAGAGTTACTCTTTGGAAGGTTTCGTCATTCACATTGGCTGTGGTGTCTTCCACCAGACTAAAAGCTTGACTGCTCCAAAGCAGGGGAGTTGGTCTTTTTCATCTTTGTATCTTTAATGCATAACATAGTGATTAGCACATGGTGGGTGCTCAGTAATGGTGTGTCAAACTGATGTAGACTGAACTGAAGGCTCCCTGGGGATTCGTGGTTTCCTAGGTGCTGGCAATGGTGAGAACTGCTTCCTCACACATGTGCCATCAGGGGCTGCTTTGGTGGGACGGCCCAGGAACTGGAGAGCTCAGCAGACTTGTGCTAGAGAGTCTGTTTAGTTTGATGAGCTTCAGAGAAGGGTATGGGACGAGGGGCCTTTAAAATTTAAAGTAGCTCTGGCTTTCCCAGAAGCAGCCCTGTTCCCTGAGGAGGTGATACCTGGAGAGACATCCGGGGACTAGGTCATCCCCTTCCAAATTTTCCATCACATCTGAAACCCCCTCCTAGCTCCACAAAAGAGTCCCTTGCCATGCTTGCTGTAACATATGGATTGCTTAGGCCAAGGGGTAGTTTACGTTCTACAGTTTCCTCTTTCTCACAAGGGGAAGCGGTCCCAGGACCTGTTCCTTAAGTGTATCCAAGAAGGATAGTGGCATTGTTTTCTTGGGAGGTACATGCGTAAGAATGGGTGATGGTATTTCAAGCCAATTGCAAAGGATACATGTTTCATTATAAAAACAGGAAGCAAAATATTTCATTTCAGTGTTTTTATCTTCAGAAAATATAAACTGAGTAACAAATAATTGCCTGTCTTATAAATTGTTGGTTTCCAAATCAATTTTTGGACTCTCTGTTTTTCAATTAAAAACTAAAAAGTTTCTGGTTAGTGCTGGTTATCTCCCCAGACTTTGCTTTCTGACATAGGCTTAGCTGTGCCTAATAAATACCCCACTAACTGACAGGGAGATTGTTAGAATAACAGCTCTGCAAGTTTATGTAGCTTATGTAACTTTTGAACCTTGCAGGTACGACGGTGCCAGCCCACAGGGCTATCCTGGTGGCCCGCTGTGAAGTGATGGCAGCCATGTTCAATGGGAACTACATGGAAGCAAAGAGTGTTCTGATTCCAGTTTACGGTGTTTCCAAAGAAACTTTCTTGTCATTCTTAGAATACCTATACACTGACTCCTGTTGCCCAGGTGAGCAGTCTGAATATTAGATAATATCTCACAATTTTTTTTCCTTGTTACATATATTGATGCATTGCTTTCTATGAAATTTGTTTTTGCTTAAGATTGATCGAAGTTGACATCATGGAATGTGCTGGTCAGGTGAGGTAGTATTGGGATGACAATTAATTTTCAGTCAGTTTTCACATCCCAGCTAGTCCCAACAGTGTGGTGATTATGTGGACACCCTGGTAATGGAGGTGTTTCATGGTACCCAGTGACTAGTTTGACAGACTGGGACATCCTTTCCATAAAGAGAAGAGGTTTGAGCAGCTACTTTTATGGCTCTAACTTGTGATTGAGGCTCTTTTAAGGACTTTGAATATTCTGAGACCCCTTGGTCATCTCTGTAGCTCAGAGAATGTGGGGTTTTTTTTTAAGTCTTCTTCTGACTACTCCTAAAGTTATACTGTCCTTAAACTAACTTCTTCAAAAACTTCCTGAGATGTTTAGGATGCCCAGCAGACTGTGGGATTTATTTCCCTATTCACTGACTTAGGGCTATATTTGACTAAAAACTAATCATCTTTGGTAGCTGTAAGTTGAAACAGATCTTGCAGGGTTTTTTGTTTTGTTTTGTTTTTGTTTTTGTTTTTGTTTTTGTTTTTGTTTTTGTTTTCCCCTAGCTGGGGGTCTCCTTGGAGAAATTGCGAAATCCTTTCTACCATCCTAGAGCCTTGGGACACCCGCACAGAAGCCCCTTGAATTCATCTTCATCTTCTGGCCACTAGATGGCTCCCACCGCAAACACAACGACCACATACACAGCTAGAATAAGTCCCCGGCAGTTTACTCAGTCAGGGAGCCCAACACCTTGATTAGAGAACCTGGCAACGTATTCTAGCAAATACAAAAAGAAAACACACATTTCAGACCATCCCTCTCTTCAGATTTATTACTTTCACTTTTAGATTAGGAAGATTTCCAATCGTTGTCATTAAAACCTCTTAAAATTTTAAACAAGTCAGGAGCCCTCTAGTGAAAGGTTTTAGAGTTCAAAAAGAAAATTCCTTTTTTAAAGGAGCTAGTTCTGGTCTTGAAACCAGTTAGAGTTCTTATGGTCAGCGTTAAAGACTGGCTTATAGTATGTGCTTAATAAAAATGAAAGCATCGATTCTCATCAAAATGTGTGTTACTGTTTATTTTATATTTAATACTGGCAAATATGTATGGTATGTTAAATAAAAATTTTGAGCCAGACATAAAATAATAAGAAAGTTTAGTTGCTCAGTTGTCCTCCCATTAGTGTAACTGAAGCTTCAAATTTTAGGTTTTCTCTTGCTAATTAGAAAAAAATGCTCAGAGAAGCACTAATAACTGTAGGACAGAGCCCTTTAAAATTTGGTAAAAGGTGGGGCGCCTGGGTGGCTCAGTGGGTTAAGGCCTCTGCTTTCAGCTCAGGTCATGATCCCAGGGTCCTGGGATTGAGCCCCGCATCGGGCTCTCTGCTCAGCAGGGAGCCTGCTTCCCCCTCTCTCCCTGCCTGCCTCTCTGCCTACTTGTGATCTCTGTCTGTCAAATAAATAATAAACAAAATCTTTAAAAAAAATTTTTTTTGGTAAAAGGTGTGGGGAGAAAATGAGTCAAAAGGAATAATCAGTGGGGCGCCTGGGTGACTCAGTGGGTTAAGCCGCTGCCTTCGGCTCAGGTCATGATCTCAGAGTCCTGGGATCGAGTCCCGCATCGGGCTCTCTGCTCAGCAGGGAGCCTGCTTCCCTCTCTCTCTCTCTGCCTGCCTCTCCATCTACTTGTGATTTCTCTCTGTCAAATAAATAAATAAATAAAATCTTAAAAAAAAAAAGGAATAATCAGAAAGAAGATCAGTATTAGAATGTTTGCACTGAGAAATCGCAGAAAGGTGATCTATTCATTGTGTTAAGGATTGATCATACACGGTGTTCATGGTTCCTGGCTACAAAAAAACAATGCAAGGAATTTAAGGAGGGCTTAGAAAAAGAATTACCTTAGAAAAAGATTACAAATAACTTCTAGGCATGATTACACACACACACACACACACACACACACACACACACACGCATACAACCTGAGCGATTATCAGCGGTTAAGAGAAGGTGGAAATGGGGAGTTATTGCTTAACGGATATAGAGTTTCAGTTTGGGAAGAAGAAAAATGTTCTGGAGATGGAAGATGGCAATGGTTGCACCACAATGTGAGTGTGCCTTAATGCCACTGGACTGTACACTTGAAAGTGGTTATGATAAATTTTATGTCATGTTTATTTTGTCACAACAAAAACAACAAACAAACCTGGGGACTAAAGAGAAGGAAGATTTGCAGGGATTTGGTTTAGCTGGCACAGAGTTATGTAACAGCCTCAAGACTGATTATTTAAGGGCAATCATAGAATTGCCTTCTCTGAAGACTTAAAAACAACAACAACAACAAAAAGAGTCACTTTAGAGTGTGAAGGCCTGAATTAATTCTTTCTAAAATGGCACGACAGTGGCACCTACTGATAGGGGCTCCCGTGGCGAAGTGCACCACTCTGGATTTCAGGGTTGTGAGTTCGTGGCCTGGCTTCACTGTCCACCTTCTCTTCTTTCCCTTCCTTGTCAGCTGGCATTTTCCAGGCTATGTGTCTTCTGATCTGTGCTGAGATGTACCAGGTGTCCAGGTTGCAGCACATCTGTGAGCTCTTCATCATCACACAGCTGCAGAGTATGCCTAGCAGGGAGCTGGCGTCTATGAACCTGGATATCGTCGACCTGCTCAAAAAAGCCAAGGTACCTGCCCCTTTGTATCTGCTTGCTGGATTTAAAAAAAAAAAAAAGATTCTGTTTCTTGAGAGAGACACCCATGTTTGTCTTAGTTTAGACGTTTGGCCAAATGAGGTTAAAGGGCCCTCACAACAGTTTCTGGGACTGGACCATTTTGAAGCATCGGATGTTTGAGCAGTGTTTTCCAGGGTGGTAGAATTTGCTGATGGGAAATTTTTCACCTGTATGACAGCCTGTTTTAGTCTCATCTGAGTGTGGTGCTTTATTGTGCCATATCGGCATTGTAGGAAATAGAACTTAGGTTGAATTTCCCCAGAGCTGTCCCATCTTAGGGTTCATGAAAGAAAAATGACAGAACTGGTCCATGCATATTGACAGAGATAGTTAGGCTAAACTCATTTATGTGTTCATTCATTCATCTGTCATTTCATGGACGTGTTTTAGAGTTCCCTGTTGTTTGTAGGATGTATCAGTGTACTTCATTTATCCTTTCAAAATGCCTTTTGTTGATGGGTCTCATGTACCTTCAGTAAAAACAGTGTTGAGAATCACTACAGTACACCACACTTTCTGGCTTCTTCTAAGCTTAGGGCATTTATGTTTTTAAGAATTGGATTTCTCCACATTCTAGGGAATAGAGTTTGCATGGTTAAGCAAATTGTAAGGAACTGCAGTCACAAAGAGCCTAGAACCTGAATCTGACAAAGGACTGGGCTGATCTATAAGTAAAGTAGGTTTGCGGTCTTGGAAGTCGTCTGGAGCTGGCAGATGTGCCAGTCAAAAATTGGTTATTTCCTCATTCCCACTAAAGGGGGGCAGGAAGTTTATTCAAATATGTCATCCTACCCCTGATTATTCTACTGTTCCATCCTCTGCCCTGTGACAGTTTTAGGGCTTCCGGCTGTCATGGAATATAGTGGTCTATATTGAACTTGCCATAAGCTGAAACGTCTAGGTCTTTTTTACAGGAATATATTTGATCCATCATTGGTGACTATCAGGACTTCGCAAAATGTCATCGGCCATACAGCATTTGGCGATCCCTATCAACTTGGAGAGAAATTAGAAAAATAGGACAATTCTGTCTTCAAGTTGCTGAAATGGAGCCACATAAAGTGGCAAAGGGCAGACCGCTAAAATCTTGCCTCCACATTGAGATGAACTCATAAATCAATAATGTATATTTCTGGGCAAAGAAGGGAATTCATTTAAAGCCTCTAGGTCTTCTCTAGGTCTTCTCTTACTGTCTTTTAAACTATTTTGGAGTTTGTTTCTTTCATAATCAAGTCTTAAGGCCTTACATATTTAATTTTAAGGATAAAAACAAATCAAAAGAATTGAGTAACCTTCTGCACAGTGTTGGAGCTTGATGCTGGGGCCACTGGCTGGCCATTGAGCTCACAAGTGTTGGCAGTGTGCACTTGAGGGCTAAGCCCTTTGCTAACACCACAAGGGCCTCTGGCCCAGCGAGTGCAGTGTGATAGTAATTCTTGCTACAAGAACAAAACAAAGCCAGAAAAATACAAAACATCACTGCGTAACCTTGATCTCTCTTTGTTATTCATTCACACTGAGCCTGGGATAAATAGCTAACTTCTAGATTTACTTTAAAATTTCTTTTTCATTCTCTCTGGTATTTTTTACAGCCTATGTTCATTTTTGTTGTATCATTTGCATACTATTCTACCAAGTCTGTCATACTTTAAAAGAATGAGCACAAGCTTCTCTTTTTTTTTTTTATCTCGTCGTGTCCTTTTAGTAGCTGCATTCAAGAACTTCCTGTCCGGTTGCATTGATGTTTCAGGTCGCACGCGTGCACGTGCGTACAGGTCTCCTCACTGGTGTCATTTATGATTGCGTTGTCAGTAGTTCTTCTGACCTGTTTTCCCTGACTCTGTGCTTTCTGATTGTGTAATTATCCTTATTTCTTTCTCTTTAATTTTAAAAGTTTAAGATACCAGACCTTTTTGAATTTTACTTTTTGTTTCTGAAGACTTTTTTAATTTATAGGATTAAGCCTCCAATTACCAGTTTTTCTTTATTCTCTTCCTGGTGGTCCCCAATTTGGCAATTACAAATCCAAGATAACAGGATCATTTTCATTGCCAGTTCTCTTGGAAGTTCCTAGTTTGAGGCTTTAGTTCACCAGCCAGTTCATATTGTTGGTCAGAATTTTAGGTAATTTTTCCTTCATTGTTTCTCTGACTTCTGGGAGGTGAAACTGTCTTTTAGCAGAATTAGACTTGGAGTAGTTTTTTTTGAATAATCAAAATCTCCAAGCACTCTACTGTCATCTCTGCTAGTTTTTCATTGTTTATCAGGAAAGCATCCTTCATACTTTTGATAGAGTGGAGCGCTTTGATATTCTCTCACTTCTGCTTCCTCCTTTCCCTTCCCCTAATGTTTCTCAATTCCTTATCATGATTTTACCTTCAAGTTCATCTGTTTCCATCAAGTTGGACTTTTATTTGGCAGAGAAAGACACAGTGAGAGAGGGAACACAAGTAGGGCAAGTGGGAGAGGGAGAAGCAGGCGCTTCCCGCTGAGCAGGAGCCTGATAAGAGCCTGGATCCCAGGACTCTGGGATCCTGTTCTGAGCTGATCCCAGACACTTAACTACTGAGCCACCCAGGTGCCCCAAGTTGGACTTTGAACATGCAAGAGAAGCTGCTTTCCCTTAATCAGATTCAGTCCCTTGAACTCAGGTAGGCATCTCCTTATCTCTGCTCCCTTTTCTGTTCTAACTAGCCAAACTTTGGTGATTCCTCTGAAGTCCTGCTAACCATATTAAAGTTTCAAACTCAGTTTCTTACTTATAAAAACTCAATGTTTTATAATCTGTACGTTAATATTTGGCTGCTGCAGGCTACCAGTTTTCTGATCTTTTCCTTGTGAGTTTCTGGGTATTTTTTCCACCACTATTATTCTTCACAGAACTGTTAAATGCATTGTGTTTATGGTATTTTTAAAGCCTTTCTTTTTTTATTTTGTTGTTTATTTCAGTTTAAACCTGCTTCGTCAGGGGCACCTGGGTGCCGCAGTCAGATAAGCATCCAATTCTTGGTTTCTGCTGAGGTTGTGATCTTGGGGTTGTGAGATTGAGCCTCCAAGTAGCTTCAGGCTCATGCTCAGTGGGGAGTCTGCTTAAGATTCTCTCTCCCTCTCCCTCTGTTCCCCGACTCGTGCTTGTGTGTGATAGTTATGATACCTTGAATCTTGGTCAAAACTAAAATTCTTTATTTTAACCATGTTTCTGTAGCTAGCTGTTCATTTCTGTGATCGTCCTTCTCCTTAAAGTCGCAGCCCTTAGGTGATGTCCTGAACTTTTCTTTGTAGGTTATCTGCTTTGGGTTAATCATTTGATCGTGCTGGTGGCTTCTGTTAAAATAGCTACACATTCTTGTTCTATCTCTTTGAGATCACTCACATTTATCGGCTTAAAGTTAAGGCGAGTAAAAATTGGTAAAATGTGATGTGGGATCTAATGAACCATAAAGTATCTTACATTCAAAAATTTTTATTTTGTATAATGAAAAGTAGAGGAACCTGTGGATTTAACATGTGAAAATATTCCCACATTATATTAAAAGAGCAATACGTGAGTTTCTTCTTTAAGATTTGAGATTATAAATCTTTCTTCGATTTAGCATTATTTCTTATATAATACTTTAGCATTCCCTTAAAAGAGCTATATTTAGCTTAAAGGTGCAGACAACCTAAATGTCCATCAACAGGTGAATGGATAAATAAAATGTGGTATATACATACAGTGGAATATTACTCAGTCTTAAAAAGGAATAATGTAATATGTGCTGCAACATGGATGGTACTTGAGGACATTATTCTAAGTACGATAAACCAGGCAGAACAAGCATACCTATTGTATAAGCCAGGGTCTGTGAGGTATCTAGAATAGTCAAATTCAGAGAGAGAATAATAGAATAGTGGCTACCAGGGACTAGGGGGAGGGGTAGAAGGGGAGTTACTATTTAGTGTGTAGAGTTTCAGTTTGGAATGATAAAAACTTTCTGGAAATAGATAGTAGTGATGGTTGCATGATAATGTGAATGTACTTAATGCCACTGGTACCCTTAAAAAAGGTTAAAATGGTAAATTTTATGTTTTGTGCATTTTAACCACAATAATAAAAAAAAGAACTGTACTCATGTATCAAAGTGGCCTGCCAGCACGTTATGTCGTCTGAATTGAGTGGTTAGATGGATCAGTGAGCATCACTGGTCGATTGGCACCAAGGTGAGGATGTCATGGCCACAGTGCTCTCAATTTCCCTTCCATTAGCTATTGAAATTCAGAATGAGAAATGTGCTGGAAATCCTGCTCACCGTAAGAGCATATAACTACATCCTAGTTAAAAGCATCCTCTTAACTATATCCTAGATAAAAGCAACTGCTCAGACATAACCTTCTCATAGAGGTATGTACACATTGAAGCCCATGCCCTTAGGTTGATGACATTTCCTTCACAAAATATATTTCAGTTTGCCCCATGGGTGAACTTGTTTAGCTATGGCCAAGGATGTACCTTCGTCAACCATAATCATATCTCTGTTACACAGCTGTAAGTGCGATTAGTGACGGCCATGACCTTAGATTAAAGGAAATCCTTAAGAACCTCAAAGAGTCTCTTAACCACTGATGCAGTGTGCCTGTGTTCAAGACAGTGAGATGCTCTAGCACCAGTGGCTTGTTATTCATTTGATTTGGTCTCTTCCCTGATGTAATTTTATTATTACATGCAAATAATCTCCCTTTTCCTTTCTGCTCTCAGAGGAGGCGGAAGGCTGCGTCACATGCGGACACAGTCAATATGGAGTCCTGCTCTACACAAATCCTGCCAGACCGTTCTCTCCACCTATTCATCATCTGGATGTCTGGATGGTTATTAGTACAACATTGTTTCACTTTCCATTTTTCTTGCAGTTTCACCACTCGGATTGCCTTTCAACCTGGCTGCTTCATTTCATTGCTACTAACTACCTCATCTTCAGCCAAAAGCCTGAATTTCAGGATCTTTCAGGTAGGTTCCCAATTACTCTTTTGAAATGAAAACTTTGTTCTTTGCTCTTAGGTTTAAGAGGTAGTTTGTAGGGATAGTAGTTGTTAAAAAACAAAAAGTTAAAAAAAAAAGTCAGTGTAATACCTTCCTCTTAACTACACAGTGTGGTAATTTTAACTTACACTTTAACTTACAGTCACCTGCTTATAACAATAGCTTGACCTGTGTTACACAAGAAGCTTTCTAATGATTGTTTTATAGCTCCCATCCATTTTTAAGGGTGCCTTTTTTTCTGAAGTAAAGTGATAAGGTAGCCTCAGGTGGAATTTGATTGTGACAAACAATATTTTAGTTTTAACTACCTAAATCAGAAGCAAAATTTTAACAGTACAGATTTAAATTTTTTTCTTGTGAAGGAAATTGTAACTGTCATTTATTATTTATAATATGTAGTTCTGTTGTTCTGATATGCACATTTATTTAAGCGTATCTGTATAGGAATCCATTATATTCCTCGGGAATAACAGTTTTTTAATTGGTCAGAAAGTGTTGCAAAACTTACTGAACAGAGAGTGTACATAATGTGATCTTTAAGGTGAGTTGTGAAGATTAAAACCAGTCAAAGTGTGAGCTCCTGAATGCTGCACAAGAAGAAAGAAAATGAGAACCGAATAGTCATCAGAGTAGATGGTCAGTTTAGATACGATGGTATGCTCATGTTACTTAGAATAGGCTCAGGGAATAATTTTTTTTTTTTTAATCGCCTAGTTAAGTAGTTTTAAACTCTAAGCAGGGACGTCCATAGAGACACCTGAAGGTTTTCTGAGGTGGGGACTGAGAGCAGGGAGTGGCTGAGGGAAGAGGAGGGAAGGAAGAAGAGAAGGCTGGAGGCTGTAGTTCTTAGACCCCTGGCCCTTTAGCCTGTAGTTTTTATCTTCTGTTTTATCTGCTGTTCTCCATAACATTTTACTTGTAAAAGATGATCTGCTGCTAAAATATTTGAAAGTCTCTGGTTTCTTTCATCTTCTTAGACAGATAAGGAAACCAGGAAACGGTCCATTTTTGGCAGATATATTCAGTTGGTTGACAAAGATCGTATGCCTATTGAGAGCCTTCTTATATAGAACTTACTTATTAGTGCAGTAGAGAAACACAGTAAAGCAGAATAAAGATATTTACTAACCATCTTCTCTGTGCAAGAAAGAAAGAAACTAATTCCATTCATAAAGAGAAGGCATGCTTCTTGCCATTAGTAGGGACATTCTAATACAGTCATTTTTTAAGAAATCAATTCAAAATGAAACAAGTGGACATTGTGATTTTAGAACCACCTTTGTTATGCTGCCTTAGGTTCCCTTCATTTGTAAAAGAAAAATAAGATTATTTTCCATTTACTGTCTTGTATAGATGAATGCTACACATGGAGTACTAGTACAAGCTTAGGAGAATGTACTCTGTAAATCCTTTGTGTTATAAATTTTTATTTTATTTTATTTTATTACTTACACAATTGACTATAAAGTGTGTTATGACCACCTGGCATAGTGAGAAGTTGGACTCCAGGGTGTAATTTGAGAAGACAGGGTAAGAAGATGAGACTGTGTCCTTGATGGTCGTCTGTTCCTTTGATGAGGACTAGAAGCGTCTTCTGAATGTTGCAGTTCATTGGTACCTGTTTATGTTCAGGACCTGCTGTGATGTGTCCTTGGGAGCAGAGAATAAAAGCCCCTGGTGGATAGGGAAGAGTTAGATAGTCTAACTGAGTGATCACAAACTGGGAATCTGGGGGTTGAAAGGAACTGAATACGGTCTGCCAAGGGGTTTTATTTGGGCTACATGGTATTACCTTTTTTTAGTGTCACCATTTAAAAATTATAACAGGGCACATCTTAAAAATCAAATTTCTGGCTTCTTTGGAAAAGTTGGAAGATCTGGCTGTCCTGGGCCCATCTTCCCACGTGGAAGCAACCTGGACCTAAGCAGTAACTCAGCCCATTTACAGGAGCACGTGTCCTGCTGAAGGTCGTAGTCAGCTCTTCTCCCTGCTGTCTCACACTTGAACTGCCTCACAAGGTTGCTTGAAGTTGGAAGGGTTCTTGTCACTGTTTACAGCTCCCTTCAATGATTTTCCGCCTTTGGTTTCAAAAATTACCAAGTTATTGTTGGAATTCTGTGAACCGTTTTCTCTTGCCTGAGAATTATTCTTCTTTAAAGGTGTTTAGGAATTGAAAAGTGAGACTAAACAAGATGTTGTGTTAATGTTGGCATTGATACAGCAGAACTCAGTTGAAGAGCTCATTCAGTGTTAGGTATGTTTTATATGTTGGACTCTTTGAACACAAACAGCAATGCATAGGAATATAAGTTACCCTTGGCATTTGCGGATTCAATATTCTCACAGGTTAATTTAGCTTGATATTATGTTACATATTATATATGTGGAGTCTTTTGTCTTGTTTTGGTTTTTGCTGGCTACCAGAGCTCATCTGTGATAACTTTTTCTCTTTTTTTTTAAATCTTAACCAAGAGAGTAGTCTTATGTCACGTTTGCTTACTAATGAATCCTACAACTAACTTCCCTGAGCTGCTAGGTCATTTCTTTTTGTCCAAGTCCTGCAGCCTAGATCATGACCTCATTAGTCCAAATTATAATATATGCGGTCACACAATAGATGGGGAAGTGGGAACTGACTTAGCAGAAGGAAAGCTAAGCACCCACAGAAGGGAATGCTGATGAGAAGCAAGCTGACTCCCTCAGCAGAGTACCAAGACACCTTAGAAATGTGAGGGACCAGGTATTTCAGAAAGCAGAGTAAAGCTTGGGGCTGAAATTAGTAGAACTGGTTGAAAGAGGTGAAGAAGGGAGTGCCTGGGTGGCTCAGTCAGTTGAGCATCAGACTCTGGGACTTGGCCTAGGTCTTGGTCTTGGTGTTGAACCCCCCGTCGGGCTCTGCGCTCAGCATGGGGCCTGCTTGAGATTCTCTCCCTCTCCCCTGGCTTGTGTGTGCTCTTTCTCTACAAAAAATAAATAAATAAAATCTTTAAAGATTATTAAAATATTTTAAGAAAAGAAGAAGAAAGTTATGAACTATCAACTTGCTGCACTCCATCCCATTCGGGCAGGCAACTCCTTCTCCTTCATCGTTGTAGGAGATGGGAGATTTATTCCTGGAGAAATTAAACCAAAAGAATTCTAGAATCACAAACTCCAGGTATAGCTAAGATTAGGTTAAGGAGCTGAGCTGAAGGAGCACCTGGGTGCCTTAGTCATTAAGTGTCTGCCTTCGGCTCAGTTCATGATCCCAGAGTCCTGGGATCAAGTCCCACATTGAGCTCCCTGCTCAGCGGGGAATCTACTTCTCCCTCTCCAGCTCCCTATGCTTGTGTTCCCTCTCTTGCTATCTCTCTGTCAGACAAATAAATAAAATCTTAAAAAAAGAAAAAAAGAGCTGAACTGAGAACATGGGGATCATGCAAAAGTGTGCACATTGTATAGTAAGCCACCAACCTCCTTCCTGTGTCCAGCTTCTAGAATTCCAGCACCAGGTATTGCTGCCTTGACTCCCACAGTCTGAGCATGAGATTGAAGCATCTTTCTCTGGCCCTGGAGAAAAAATATGTAGGTGCAATCTTTTGGAAATTCTGTCTGTGAACCCAACAGATAACTTCTCAATTATTCCAACAGTCAGTAAGTCCTAACCATGACCACAAGATACCCAAACAGCTATCTGGTATCTCACTCTCAAACGTAAGGATATAACTGAGGATCTTCAGATATTTTAGGCAACCTAACATGAAAGATAGATACCAAAACCAAAATAAAATTGATAAAACAGAAGAGAAGGACTTTAGTGGAACAAAGAATAGAAAAAAATCTTTTAAAAATCTTAAATATCATCAGTGAATAAGAGATATAATTCATAAAGCAGGAGAGAATGTTATTTAAAAAAAAAACAATATTCACAAAGACAGTAGAATGATGGTTGCCAGGGATGGGGGGATGGGGAAATGGGGAGTTGTTAATGGGTATAGAGTTTTAGTTTTGCAAGATGAAAAGAGTTGTGGAAATTGGTTGGACCATAAGGTGAATGTACATGACAATACTGAATTATATACCTAAAAATTGTTAAGATAGTAAATTTTATGTTATGTATGCTTTACCATAGTGTAGAAAACAGTACAAAAAAAAGTTCTTAGAAATTAAACAAAAAACAAAAACAACAACAAAACAACAAATAACAACAACGAAAACCCCTAAATAAATAAAAGAGTTTAAACAAGTACATAAAAGTTGAAAGATAAGGATGAGGACATCTTCTAAAAAGTGAGACAAAAAGATTAAGAGGAGAGAAAGTTTTTTTTTTTTTTAATTGGGGGCTCAATCCAGATGAAGTATCTGACTTGAAGAAGTTAATGCAGAATAAAACAGTGAAGAGGAAAATATCAAGGAAGTAATACAAGAAATTATCCTAGTCCTGAAGGACCCAAGTCTTAAGACTGAAAGGACCTGCTAGGCACTCAGCAGTATGAGTGAACAAAGTCCATCCTTGGGACGTGCGAGAACACCAACCATAAATAGAAAAATATGAAAGTTTTAAAAGAACACAGATGACTTGCCAAGAGCTATAAATCTGAATGGTAGAGGAGTGTTTAATAACCTTGAAAACTAGAATGCAGAGGAATTCTGTCTTCAACATTCTGAGGAAAGTTTTTCACCTAGAATTCTGTACCAAACCAAATTGTCAATCGTGTGTGAGGAGGATAAAGATGTTTCATCACACGCAGGGTCTCAAAAATACTTCAGACCTACCCTTCTTTTCCAGGGAGCTAATAAAGGTTGTGCTTCACCAGAAGGGAAAAACAAACTGAGTGAAGGGCTGGACTCCAAGAGCAGAAAGATCCAACACGGAAGCAGGAAGCAGGCCTTGAAAGCCTGAGAGTGTGGGGCTGTGAGGAGAAGGGGCTGGCAGCTGCCTCAGGAGTGGTTAGCTTGCCTGGTGACTGTGGCTGGGTGGAAGATAGACTTGAGAGGGCCTTAGAGTTTGGGAGGGTGAGGTGGCTACAAAGAAAACTAAATGAAAAGCAAGTCTGTTATCATCTCCAAGACAAATGAGTCGCATTTGGAAAAAGCAAAAGAATATGCATAGTACTTGATGAAGCAGTGTATTATTGCAAACCACGTAAAAATTTAAATCCTGATGACTGATTTAAGGGAAAGGTAAGGGATATATAGGCGAGCTCAGATCCCCTCTATCAAATAGGAAATCAGTAATAGTTAATATCTAAACTTAACCCAAAATAAAATACATGCAATTAACATTCTTTTTCTAAAAATTTTAGTGGAAGAACGCAGTTTTGTTGAAAAGCACAGATGGCCTTCGAATATGTACTTGAAGCAGCTTGCGGAATACAGGAAGTATATTCACTCCCGGAAATGTCGTTGCTTAGTAATGTAACCCAGAGCTTTTATATGCATATGCTTTTTATTATTATTATTATTATTACTATCATTATGAAGCAGAAGAATGGGATACCTCTGTGTTCCAGTAAAATTCTGTGACTGAAACCAATATGGGCGTTAAAAAAAATTACCATACAGCTTAATGTGTTTGTTAGTTCTCTGAAAAAAACTACTACTGTGATCTTTAAAGGGAACAAAATAGACCATAGGCTAAAACCAAGGCTTCACCATCCTAGTATGTAAAGCTGTCCTACAGCTTCTTTTTCCCTTTAAGATGCCCTGTTGCTTTAGTGATATTAATACCCCTCCCAGTTAAGTAATGTTTAAATTTAAAAACAAAATCATGTAGTATTAATTGAAAATGTTCATTATGTCTGATAAATTGCTCTATTAAAATAAGGGGCATTTTAAAGACCAAGTATGACTATTTCAATAACAAAAAAATCTAGCGTAAAGCTGATCAATCTGAAATCTTAGGAATAGAAATTTGCATGGGATTTTGAAAGTGAAACGCCACATGGTTTCAAATCAGTGAAAATGTTTGAACCATCATGAAAAAAAATTTTTTTTTTTAATGTGGACTACCGAACTGAGCCACCTTGTCTCTTCTGTGGGATTCTGATTGGGCAGGAAACCTAAACAGGGCTGGCTTTAAGGCCGTGTAACTTGTGTCATCACACAGGGCCCCGTGCTTGGTTTGAGGCTCTGCTCTTGCCATTTTGAAATTCTTAATAATGTTTAAAAAAAGTCCCTGCATTTTCACCTTATACTGGGCTCCCCAAATTATGTGTGTCTCCTAGCAGGATATATACTATATTTTCTTGCTAACCACCATTCTCACTGAAAGCAAAAAAGAGGCACTGACATGGAGGGAACAGAAGGAGGCTTGCTGGAGGGAAGAGATCACGAGGGGTTTCCCAACCTTGAGGACCTCTTGCAGGAGTGGAGGGTCACAAGGCGGGGTTCTCTGCTGCCACTTCAGCGGGCAAGGGAGACATGACTTGTGTTTACTCAGCTTTAAAACACTCACAGTTCTGGCTCTATCACAGTGGAAGAAATGCTTTCTTGCTCATTCTAAGACCAGGATGTTGGTAAAAGCGACTGATCAGTGTGAATTTAAAACGCATTTATAAAGATGCTCCTAGGAAGAGTTGCCTTCTAGAGAAATTGTAATCAGTGGCTTAAGAGTTTTTTGTTTCGTGTACTTACTAAGCTTAGGAGACCAGCGGCTTGAATTGTTTGAATTCTTTCTGAGGGCCGCAAAGTTATTTAATGAGGAGTAGCAGGAATCTTGTCGTTCAGGATAACCCAGTAAGTTAAGAGAAAGGTTATAAATCAAAGACTCAGTACATAGAGAGAAAATGGTACTAGGATAGAATTATAGTCTCTGTTGTATCACATGTCAACAGAAATAATTACATCGAAAGCTCGTAAGCTGAGAGATGGAAAACCAGATTACTATTTATTGTTAACATCATTTTCATCTACAGTATTGGGATATATTTTTCTTCTAATTTCCAATGACTTTCAAGAACACCGAATTTTTCCAGCTATTCAAAGGTTTGATTAAATAGTTTTATATCACAGTATTAAACATACTGCTGTACAGTTAGTCCTTGAATGTATGTCAACACTGTTAGAATACAACAGTAAAAACACCCTATATATATCTTCCAAGAACCCTGACTTTAATTAGATTGTATTGCTGCAGGTTACCAGAATGCATTTTATGTTTTTTGTATTTTAACCACTTGAGTTAATCAATTCTTGGCAAATCCCATCTGATAAGGATAAACATTGTAAAGAATAAAGACTATATTAGATTTCTAGAAATTCATCACATTTGAGATCTTTTAAAACACAGTGATAGCCTTATGTTCTTCTTAAGGTAGTCTTTCCCCTATGTGAGTTACAGCACTGAAAATTTTAAATCAGTAACTTTTGATCTAGGAAATTGAAAAACATTAAGTTCTAAGGCAAAACAAAGTATTTGGTTGAAAATACTATTTCACATTTACATAGACCATAGATACTTTTGAGGTTGTTTGTCCGGAGTGGAAGTTGAATTTGAAAGCTGGGGCTCCGTGGGGGTTGAGCATGTAGATTTTATTATGAAAAGTCCTTGACCACCTGGGGGAGTGACTCCGCCACCCTGATGTCGTGGCTTTGCAGAGCTAGTCAGAACAGTAATCAAATTAGTTTTTAAACCTAGACTCTTCGGTACCTTTGAATTAACTCAATTTAAAATAACAAGAAATTTAGAAATACTTACAAACTCTCTCGGAGAAATGAGTGCTCTTTTTGAGTTTTTTTTTTTTTAATTGAGAGATTATTTCTAGATGAATGTATGCTTTGTGTTCATCTCTGCTTCAATATATTTACCAAACATTTTAATTAGAGAAGATACCATGTGATAGAATTAAGGCCTCTTCTTTCTGGGCCAGGTTTTCACCTTCTATAACCCTTTGTATACTTCTGACTGCTCTCTGTTCCTATTATAAGAGAGTAGGCTTATAAAATAGAAGTTTCAGTAATGTAAGTGAAATTCACCCTGTCCAGAGAGCCTGGCAGCTTCACACTGGGCAGTGGCAGAAAACCGAACAGTTGGATAAATGGAACTTCCAAGACAGCTAAACTTTTCGATTCCAATTTTAAAAACTACACTACATTGACATACTTAATTAGAAAAACAAAATTTCCTCGAGAGTACTTTATTTTATTTAAAGCATCTGTTTAATTCAATCTTTAATAATTTTGCTAAGAAGGTTATGTGTGTATTTTAATATAGCCTGACCTGAATTTATATGTTTTTAGTTTTAGTATTTAACATTTTGTAACAAATAAACCTTTTTTAAAACAAGCTTAACACAGTGTCCTGCAATTATTTTACCTCGGATGTTGAAATGTTGGCATAAATATGGGAATATTGCCTGTGTTTCTCAAGCATCATTATGTTTCACAGATAATTTCCATTACACGTAAGGTATGTAGAATATTGCTGATGTTGTAGATGCCTGAGATCAGATAAAGACATTTATATTACCTTTACCAGCTGGTACCAGAATTTCTCTTCACAAAATAACTGTCTTTATTTAGAAAAATAGTTTGATAATTGTTTAGCATAGAAGTGAGCCCTGTGGGCTCAAATGTTGCCTGAGCCAAGACTTCTGAGAAGCAGAGAAGCTGTTCTGCATAATAAAGGGTTAAGAAGTTGGAAGTTTCCAACAAAATGAAAAGGCAAGCTGCTGAAGGGGAGAGAATAAAAATCATTTAACTTATAATGAGTTAATACCAAAATTTGTAAAGAACTGATACATCTCAGCAACAAAACAAAATAAAACATGGACAGAGAATCTGAACAGAGATTTTTTTTTTTCCAAAGAAGACATAGACTTGGTCAACAGGCCCATGAAAAGATGCTCAGCAGAGAAATGCAGGTCAGAACCTCGATGAAGTATCACCTTGTACCTGTTAGAATGGCTGTTATAAGAAAGATGAGATAACAGATGTTGGCAAGGATGTGGAAAAAAGGGAACCCTCATGTAATGCTGGTGGAAATGTAGATTGGTGCAGCCACTATGGAAAACAGTGGAGACGTTCCTCAAAAAATTAAAAATGAGACTACCATATGATCTAGCAATTTCACATTTGGGTATTTATCTGAAAAAAAAAAAAAAAAAAGAAAGAAAATGGAAAAAACTAACTTGAAAAGCTATCCGCACCTCCATGTTTATTGCAGCAGTATTTACAATAGCCAAGACATGGAAACAACCTAAGTCTCAATTAATGGGTGGAGGGATAAGGCAGATGTGGTGTATATATACAATGGAATGTTGTTCAGGTATAAAAAAGTATGAAATCTGGCCTTTTGTGACATGAATGGATCTCGAGAGCATTACATTAAGTGAAATAAGTCAGACTGAGGAGGACAAATACCATGGGATCTCACTTATATGTGGAATCTTAAAACAACAGCAACAACACGAACCACCAAGCTCATAGATGCAGAGGACAGATCGGTGTGTTGCCAGAGGCAGAGTTTGGGGGTTGGGGATGGGTGAAATGGGTAAAGGGAGGTCAAAAGGTATAAACTTCTAGTAATAAGATGTCATCATTGGGTGTAATATACAGTATGGTGACAGGTTAATCCTGTATTGTCTCTCTGAAAGTTGCTAAGAGAATAGATCTCAAAATACTCCACAAGAAAAAAATCCATGACTGTGCAGTTATGGACGGTAACTAGAATGTGGTGAACATTTTGCAGTATCTACAGATATTGAATCATTATCTGTGCACCTGAACTTGCCATGGCAGAAGAGGCCAGATAGAAGAGAGAGAAACACAAGGCAATCATAATACGAAAATGGGATATGCACGATGTAACACAGTCCCTCCCCCAGGCTCCCCAGTTGCTAGTAAATTCTACTAAATTCATTAAGGCCTCCACAGTTCCCCTGGAATGATGTGGCAGACACATATCTGACTGGCGACACACTCTTCTAGAGGACCCCAATTACCTGTAGAAGAACCTCCGCAGCCCTTGCTGCCATCACAGCCTTTCCTAAGTAGCCCCGTCTGTTCTGCCTTGACATGCGGGGCATTGACGGTGTACTCGCACACTTCACACTCTTCCTGTGCCTCGGGTTGGCTTGCCATTCCCTGTCTACTTTGCAGACTCCTGCATGTCCTGTAAAAACCCCACTTCAACATGTCTCTTTTGCTCTCTAGGACTGAAGAATTGTTTCTGCATGTGAATAAGAATGAATTGCTTCCACACGTGTCTTTCCTTAGCTCTTTATTCTCACCTTTATTACGGCACTAGTGCGCTTTAGGTATTTCTGTATCAGTGGTTTCTACTTGGCTGTAACTTGAGGGCAGGGACCATGTCCTGGTTTATCTTCATGGCCCCTCTGTAACCCTTCAACAAGCACGGGACTGACATAGACTGTATATCATAAATGGCACTAAAAAGGCTAGATCGCTTCTGTTGGAACGGTAATCAAAAACTTGTAAATGGGGCACCTGGGTGGCTCAGTGGGTTAAGCCTCTGCCTTCGGCTCAGGTCATGATCCCAGGGTCCTGGGATCGAGTCCCACATCGGGTTCTCTGCTCTGCAGGGAGCCTGCTTCCTCCTCTCTCTCTGCTTGCCTCTCTGCCTACTTGTGATCTCTGTCAGATAAATGAAGAAAAAATCTTAAAAAAAAAAACAAAAAACAAAAAAAAACTTGTAAATGCAAGTGAGTAGTATGCTCACACTTGAGGCTTTGTTTGCCCTGTGTCAGGAGTCGCCAGAGTCAGCCGGCATGTGGAACCTGGTATGACCATGGTGGCTGGCTCTCTGGGGAACTGGTGAACAGAATGGAAGAGTGAGAATTCTGGACTGTTGAGGTGGGTGCAGAGCATGTACCAAGGGATCCTTGGAGACACCTGCCTGGGAGTTAGTTGCCAATGAAAGTCAGCAGAAAGACGAGCTGGGGGAACAGAAGAGTTTCAGTGGTGAATGATGAAGGGGGAGCCGCTCCTAGTGTTACACATAATGTTTGTATGCAAACGATTCTTTAACTGCATGTGAGCAATTTCCCTGGCATGCGATGCTAGTTCTCAAATTCTTAGTTGTCCTGCTTAACTGTCAGAGCATAATGTTCTTAGAGGCTGAGCTTAGCTTCTCATCTATGACTTAGTGCCCGTCTTGTTCAGTTTGTGAGAACAGGTGTCCTTCTATCTTACTACTTCTTCCTCTAATAACCACATCACCACTGGAACGCTTTTCTTTTAATATGTATAACTTCTCCAACTCCAGAGTTGCCAGTGGTTTAGTCTCTGACATGCCATTGTTCGAGCAGAGCAACCCCAAAAGCCAAAAGTTACTAAAGAGGTCTCTTGTTCTTGTTGTTTTTTAGTGTTAACATTTTCTAATAGGTAATGTATTTGCAAGGCCGAAAGCTCAAAATGATAGAGAAAGTATACTTTGGGGAAAGAGTCCTTGCTCCCACCTGTTTCCTTTTACCCTGTTTCCCCATAGTTATCACTTGCATTCGTTTTTGAGACATCGTTACGTTGTTGACTTATGTGAATATGAGCAATGAACATGCATGTTTTCATCTTCCTCCTGTGGAAGACAGAGTAACACCCTCCCCAAAGTGTCCACATCCTAATCCCCAGAACCGGACTTTTCATGGCAAAAGGGATTCGTGCAGGTGTGTTTAAGGTAGGGATCTTGAGATTATCCTGAATGGGTCCCCGTAACCCCAAGTGCCCTTATGAGGGGGATGCGGTAGAGTAAGTTAGGATAGGAGGCAATATGGTGGGGCGGGGGAAGGGGTGATTTGAAGATGGGAAAGGGGTCATGAGGCAAGGAAGAAGGGCATTCTCCAGGAGCCTTTCAGCAAGGAAATGGATTCTCCCCTGAGCCTTCCGAAGGAACCAGCCCTTGCTGGCTGACAGCTTTGGCCCAGTCAGACTGATTTTGGACTTCTGACTTCCAGAACGACTAGAAAACAAATGTGTGGGGATTTTTAGTTTTTAAAGATTTTATTTATTTATTTGACAGAGATCACAATGAGGCAGAGCAGCAGGCAGAGAGAGAAGGAGAAGTAGGCTCCCCGCTGAGCAGAGAACCTGATGTGAGGCTTAATCCCAAGGACCCTGATACCATGACCTGAGCCAAAGTCAGAGGTTTAACCCACTGAGCCACCCAGGCACTCTGGGGTTACTTTTAAAAGCCCTGAAGGGGCTTTTCAAAGTAGAGTGCTAGGCCCCAGCCCCAAAGTTCTGATTTTGCAGGTCTTGGTTGGAGCCTGAGCATTTGTAATCTAAAACAAGTTCCCAGGTGATGCCCATGCTGCTGGTCCACAGAACACACTTTGAGAACTCATCAAACAATTCCATTTCTCTTGGGTCTGAGGCAGCTGACACTCCAGGCCCTCCCCCAAACCTCTGCTCTCTGTTTGAACTTTGACCTCCAGACCCAGGCCCCTACTCTCTCTCCTTGATAGGTTTTCTAATTCTGTTACCCTCCCTTCATTTTTCTGATTCTGCTGCGTAAGAGTTTGACCAAAAGCCAATAGTTTCCCCTGAGGCCTCGGCCTGTGATGTAGCCAGTCAGAGCAGATCCTCCCATGATGATTTCTCTTTATTGGGGGGAGGGGGTGTTGGGTGAGGGGTGAGGTGATGAGCCAGGGGAGAGGGGCTGGACTCAAACACTCAAGATCACACACTAAGGGCACCTGGGTAGCTCAGCTGGTTAAGCTACTACCTTCCACTCAGGTCATGATTCTGGAGTCCCAGGATCAAATCCTGCCTCTGGCTCCCTGCTCAGCAGGGAGTCTGCTTCTCCCTCTGACCCTCCCTGCACTCATGCTCTCTCCCACTCTCAAATAAATAAATAAATAAACAAACAAACAAATAAATCACACACTAAGCCTCCCAAAGGCCTCACCCCACATTACTGTTGACCTTCAGTCTCCCCTGGAGCTCCAGGTCTCTCTGTGCTTTTGCTGTGTGCTGGGTCTCTGACCTTCTTGGTCTAGAGATGATGCAGGGTTCTGAACTCTCAAAGAATGAAAGTAAACTTAACTTCCCGAAGGCCTTGGACACAGTCCTATATATTACTCTTGGAAGAGTTTAAACAGGAAATGTGAGTCCTTCAGATTTCGCTACTGTCTCACGGTATACATTTTTCCCTGAAAATTGTCTACCTCTTTGTTGTCTTCTCTGATTTTTTAAAAGGATGTTCGGCTGCTGTAAGAATTGGAAGCAATTTTGGAGCATAATCATATATGATCTTTTTTAAAGGGAAGGTCCTAGAAGGTCAAAGTTTGGTTAAACCGGTTTTGTGGGCCCCAGGAATTCTTCCCATAGGTGGCTGGGAGTTACTGAGTAACAACTGTCCCGCTCACACAGGCTTGCTTCAAAGTTCTGAGTGCTTTTCCCTTCCTCCTCCTGAATGGAAGTCTTGCTTTTGCCTTTACTTTAATAAGTTTAAAGCCGAAGAAAAATAATTATGTTTCAGTTTTCATAAAATTTATGTAGGCCATTTTTAATTTCCTAGAAATCTCTTTTCTAATAGTTTCCCCATGTGTCACCATGATAACTGGACACATCATTGTTCTTGGGTCTTATGGCTCCTTGGTTGGAAGAAGAGTAAGATTGGTTTTCTAAATTCCTCTGAGGAATGAATTGTCTCAGAGTAAACAAGGACATTTTGGTGTAGAGTTAACTACAGACCAAACTGCCTGAGAGGCCACAGACAAAACCCCTGGTAATGGGTAGGAAGGCAGATTAGAATAGCAGTGCCCATGTGAGGTTCGAATGATTTCCTTGAATAGATGGAAAACAAAAGTTAAGATATTTCCTTGGCAAGAATCCAAATAAAAGCAGATCATTTAGATAAAGTAAATTGGAATTTATAGTAAAGAATTGCCTGGATAGTTTTCTAAACTGCACACCAGTACCAGTAAGAAAACTTTGCCTTTTATAACACTTAGTCATTTTAATGACTATGTTAAGAAAGGCTGGTCTTGTATGGGATCTTAGTATTAGTAAGGACCAGGGGTTCCAAAACTGCTATAAGGTACCATGATGGACATAACTGATTGCCTGAGGGTTTTATGTCTTTTTTTTTTTTTGTTTGTGTGATTTTATGTCTTTTAGCACCATTCCATAAGCATTAACAGTTGCTTAAGAAACATGTGTTCAATATAAGAGGACACAGTTGATGGAGAGCCCAGCAAACATACTGGGTGCAAGTCAACTGTGTTGACTTTTATGGCCCAGGTGTCCCCTTTCTGCTTAGGGACCAGAGGTCTTGGCCCTGGGGAAGGGCACAAGAGATACCCACAACAGAATCTGGGTAAGACCCCAGTTTAAGGGCAGGGCCTTCAGCGAGGGGCCAGTGTGGAAGGCCAGGAGACACCCAGGAATAACTTGGGGAGACTCTGAGGCCCATGTCCTATAGGCAAGCGTGTAACAGTGAAATTTCTGTGACTAGAGTTTGTGTGAATTGTGTAGGCTGATGAGGCCTGGGCAGATTGACGGGTCTTTTGTTATATCCCCATTACCACTTACTGCATTTTTACTAAGTTCTGCATACATTCCTCCCTTTCGAAGTGGCACTGGCACAGAGGAGGGTGGTCTGGTGGGCTGACTGTCAGTGTGGCTAACGAAGCCCACTGCCTGGGTGGATTCAGATCCCAGCTCTGCCTCTTCCCATGTGACCTCGGACATGAGAAATGGCTTCTCTCTGGACGTTGTTCATCTATAAAATGGAGCTAATGGATGCAGCAACTTCATAGATTCATAGGAGAGTCAATAAGGTCATACACATAAAATGCTGACTTGCACAGAGCTAGCACTCTTAAGTTTTACCTGTTATCATCTTATCATCCCAACAATTCTATGGGCCATGAGCTGTCACTGTGCCCATCCTAAAATGAGCACAAGGAGTAATAACCTAAGGTGGGTCACATAGTTAATAAGTGGCAGAGTGAGAAGAATAGAGACCTTACTCCAAAGCCCAAATGCTCTACCAAATAGCAAACAGCATCCCCACCCTTGTCCTGGAAAACTAGTCCAAGGTCTAATCTGATCGTGATTCTTCAAATGCTATGACTAGTTAACATAGCACCCTTGCAGTTAATATTTGGAGTAAATAACCCAAGGCTGAAGCCTGGAAAACAATCTGCATGTGCTGGTAGGAAGTGATCAGAGCGAAAGGCGGCTGGTTGCAGAGCATATTCAATCCCAGCAGCCAGACTGTGAGGTTTCTGGTAATCCTCTTGCATTTTAATTAATTTTGATTAGTTCATTTTAATTCTTATAGTCAGCGCCCAGCTGAAGAGATTTGCTTATTCATAGGCATACAGCTAGGAAATAGCCTAACCAGAATTTGAATTCGTCCATGTTTCCCCTAAACCATTAAAAAAAAAAAAAATCTTTCCCTTGGAGTAGCAATCTCAGGTCTTGGGCCAGTTCTTACAGGAAATTTGTAGTTTTGAGGAACATTGTTTCATTGAACTGTATGAACAAAGTGGGTGAATTACATAGGCTATAAAACATGCCTAAATAAAGTTATTTTTAAAAAAGAAAGGAAATAAGAAAGGAAATTCAAAAAAGAATAATTAGAGAGCGAGAGAGGGGAGGATGAAGGAAGGAAACAAGAAGGAAAATAAAACATGAGTAGTTAGAAAAAATATTTTCTAACTGATCCAGTAACCACTGTATGCCATGAGTTAAGACCAGAAAAACTGGATAAAAATTTTGTTTTTGGTTAAATGGGTTTAGAGCATGGTTGAGCCCACCTAGTTGTGACCCTAAGTGACCTCCGCCATTTCATCCCTCCAAGCTGGAGATGCCTCTCAGGACTGTTTCCTCACCATTGATCCTTTGTTGTCTTCTTCCTGTATCTCAGCAAAGGGAGAGAGGTTGTAAGTTTGTATGTATGTGGGCTTTGGTGAGGCTAAGAGCACGTGCATGCACGAGTGTGTGTTTTATAAACTTTGTTTTTTAGAGAAGTTATAGGTTCGCTGTAAAATTAAGCAGAGGTACAGAGATTTCCCATATAGCCCTTCTTCTACATACTCATAGCTTCCCCCATTATCAACATCCCCTGCCAGAGTGGTGCATTAGTTACAATTGATGGACACACTGATACATGGTTATCACTCAAAATCCGTAGTTTATGTTAGACTTCAAGACTCTTGGTATTGTACTTGCTGTGGATTTGTGCAAATATATAACAATATGTATCCGTTATTATAGTATCATACAAAATCATTTCACTGCTCTAAATATCTTCTGTGCTTTGCCTCTTCATCCCTCTTCTGCTACCCCTGGCGACTTCCGACATTTTTACTGTCTCCATAGTTTTGTCCTTTTCCAGAATGTCATATAATTGGAATCCTATAGTATGTAAACTTTTCATATTTGTTTCTTTCACTTATTAATATAATTCTAAAATGCCTCCACGTCTTTTCATGGCTTGGATAGCTCATTTCTTTTTAGTTCTATCCTGTGTCTAGATGTACCCAGTTTATTTTCAATACCACCACTGAAGGACATCTTGATTACTTCCCAACTGGGCAGTTATGAAGAAAGCTGCCATAAACGTCCATGTGCAGGTTTTGTGTGGACATCAGTTTTCATCTCCTCTGGGTAAATACCAAGGAATGCCATTACTGGATTATATGTTATGAGTATGTTTAGTTTTGTCAGACTCCACCAAACTGTCTTCCAAAGTGGCTGGGCCATTTTGCATTCCCACCAGCAAAGAATGAGAGTTCTTGCTCTACATCCTTACCATTTGGTGGTGTCAGTGTTTTGGATTTTGGCCATTCTAATGGTTATGCAGCTGTATCTGATCTTAATTTGCATAACATGATGCAAAGCATTTTTTATATGCATATTTACCGTTTGTGCATTTTCTTTGGTGAGGTATTTGTTAAATTCTTTGGCACATTTTAAAATCAGATTGTTTTCTCAATATCAAATTTTAAGAGTTCTTTGCATATTTGGGGTGAAAATCTTATATCAGATATATCTTTTGCTAATATTTTGTCCCAGTCTGTGGCTTGCTTTTGCATTCTTTTGACAGTGTCTTTCACAGAGCATTTAATTTTAATTAAGTCCAGCTTATCAGTTTTTTTTTCCCTGTGGGTTGTGCCTTTGGTGTTGTATCTAAGAAGTCATCCCTGAACCCAGGATCACCCAGTTTTCTACCATGGTACCTTCTAGGAGTTTTATAATTTTGCATTTTACATCTAGGCCTGTGCTTCATTTTGAATTCTGTTTTGTGACGTTTGCAAGGTTTGTATCTAAACTCTTGGTTTTGCATGTGCAGAACAATGCCCAGTTGTTCCATCACCATTTGCTGAAGATTGTTCTGC
The DNA here is from genome assembly GCF_022355385.1 of Mustela nigripes. NCBI lineage: Eukaryota > Metazoa > Chordata > Mammalia > Carnivora > Mustelidae > Mustela > Mustela nigripes. Next base: position 118,300,013 of record NC_081568.1, read on the forward strand.
TCCATTGCATCGCCTTTGCTCCTTCATCAAAGATCAGTTGACTGTATTTATGTGGCTCTATTTCTGGGCTCTCTGTTGTGTGCCATTTTTCTATTTGTCTATTCTTGTGGACACTTAATACCACAATATCTTGATTACTATAGTTTTATAATTAACTCTTGAAGTCAAGTGGTGTCAGTCCTTCAGCTTTGTTCAAGATTACATTCATTCGTCAATATTATATTCATTTTTCTGCATCTTTTGCCTCTCTATATAAATTTTAGAATGAATTTGTCAATACGTAAGAATAAAATCTCTGGGATTTTGACTGGGATTGTATTAAAGCTATATATCAAGTTGAAAAGAACTGACACCTTGACAGTATTGACTCTATCCATGAGCATAGAATACCCCTCCATTTATTTAGTTCTTCTTGGATTTTGTTTTTAATCCAACTTTTGTAGTTTTCCTCATATAGATTTTTACATGTTTTGTTAGACTTATACATATGTATTTCTTTTTGGGGGTGCTAATAGAAATGGTATTGTGTTTTTCATTTCAAATTCCTTTTGTTCATTGCTGGTATATAGTAAAGTGATTGGCTTTTATATATTACTCTTGTGTCTTGCAACCTTGTTATAATTGCTTATCAGGTTCAGGAGTTTTTTTGGTATGTTTTTTAGATTTTTTGCATAGATGAACATGTCATCTGTCAACAAAGGCAGTTGTATTTCTTTCTTCCCAATCTATATACCTTCTATTCCATTTTTTGTCTCATTGAATTAGCTAGAATTTCCAGGAAGATGTTGAAAAGGAGTAGAGAGAGAGGGACGTTCCTGCCTCGTACTCGATCTTACTGGGGAAGTTTCAAGTTTGTCACCATTAAGTATGATGTTAGCTGTGGGCTTTTTGTGGATATTCTTAATCAAGTTGAGGAAGTTCCCCCCTATTCTTAGTTTACTGAGAGTTTTTATCATGAATTGGTGCTAGATTATGTCAAATGCTTTTTCTGAATTTATTCAGAGGATCATATGATTTCTCTTGTGTTAGCCTGTAAATGTGATTGATTATGTTAATTGATTTTTCAAATGTTGAATCAGCTGTGCGTACCTGAGGCAGATAAATCCACTTGGTTAAAGTGTGTAATTCTTTTTATACATTGTTGGATTTGATTTGCTAATAATTTGTTGAGCACTTTTGCATTTGTATTCATGAATGATATTGATCTGTAGTTTTCTTATGATGTATTTGTTGTTATTGGATAATGCTGGCTTCATGGAATGAATTAGGAAGTATAATCCCTCTGTTTCAATGCTCCAAAAGAGATTGTAAAGACTTGTTTGCTAGAATTCACCAGTGAACCCATCTGGACCTGATGCTTTCTGTTTGGAAGGTTATTAATTATTGGTTCAATTTCTGTAACAGATATAGGCCTATTCATTTTGTCTATTTCTTCTTGTGTGAATTTTGGCAGATTGTATCTTTTAAGAAATTGGCCTATTTCATGTACATTATCAAAGATACAGTCATAGAGCTGTTCATAGTATTCCTTTATTATCCTTGAAATGCCCATGAGATCTTTAATAATGTGTCCTCTTTCATTTCCAATATTAGTAGTTTGTGTCCTCTCTCTTTTTTTCTTAGGTAGGTTAGTTAGAGGCTCATTGATTTTACTGATCTTTACAAAGAACGAGCTTTTGGTTTTGTTGATTTTCTATATTGATTTTCTGTTTTCAATTACATTGGTTTCTGCTCTTGTTTTATTTCTTATCTTCTGTGCAACTTGGCTTTAATTTGCTCTTTTCCTAGTTTCTTAAGGTAGCTTAGATGACTGATTTCAGATTTTTTTCCTTTTTTAATATATACATTCAATGCTATAAATTTCCCTCTAAACACTGTTTTTGCTGCATCTCGCAAATTTTAATTATCATTTTTTTCTTTTCATTTTTATGTCAAAAATATTTTAGGGGCACCTGTGTGGCTCAGTGGGTTATACCTCTGCCTTCGGCTCAGGTCTTGGTCTCAGGATCCTGGGATCAAGCTCCACATTTGGGGGGTCTCTGCTCAGCAGGGAGCCTGCTTCTCCCTCTCTCTCTGCCTGCCTGTCTACTTGTGATCTCTCGCTCTCTGTCAAATAATCAAATAAAATCTTCAAAAAAATTTTAAACTACTCTTGAGATTTCTTCTTTGAACCATGTGTTATTTAGAAGTGTGTTGTTTAATCCCCATTAGTTTGGTATTTTTTAAGTTATCTTTCTGCTATTAATTTCTAGTTTAATTACATTTGATCTGAGAGCAGTTATTGTATGATTTTTATTCTTTTAAATTTGTTACAGTGTGTTTTATGATCTCTCTTGGTTAATATTTCACATAACATTGAGAAGAATATTTTTGAATGTAGTCTACACATGTTGATGATATCTATCTACTTGAAGGTGTTGTTGAGATCACCTTTGTCCTTACTGACTTTTTGCCACCTGGAGCTGTCCATGTCTGATGGAAGGGTATTGAGTTCTCCAATTATAATAGATTTATCTATTCTTTGTTTACTATCAGTTTGTACCTCATGTATTTTGGCAGATGATTGTTGGGCACATACACATTAAAGACTGTTGTGTCCTCATGGAGAATTGACCCCTTTATATTTAGGTAATGCCCCCCCCCCTTTTAAAGATTTTATTTATTGACAGAAGAGATCACAAGTAGGCAGAAAGGCAGGCAGAGAGAGAGAGAGGAGGAAGCAGGCTCCCCGCTGAGCAGAGAGCTGGATGTGGGGCTCAATCCCAGGACTCTGGGATCATGACCGGAGCTGAAGGCAGAGGCTTTAATCCACTGAGCCACCCAGGCACGGGTAATGCCCTTTTTTATCCCTGGTAACTTTTGTGTCTTTGAAGTCTGCTCTGCCTAAAATTAATATTGCTTTTATCTGTTTTCTCTTGATTAATGTTAACATGATATAGCTTTCTCCATCCACTTACTTTTAATTCATGTTTTTTATATTTAAAGTACATGCCTTTTTAAAAATTTTATTTATTTGTTTGACAGACAGATTATAAGCAGGCAGAGAGGAAGGCAGAGAGAGAGAGAGAGGAGGAAGCAGGCTCCCTGCTGAGCGGGGAGTCCGATGCGGGGCTCAATCCCAGGACTCTGGGACCATGACCTGAGCCGAAAGCAGAGGCTTTAACCCAATGAGCCACCCAGGTGCCCCCATGCCTTGTTTTTTGATCCACTCTGACAATCTGTTTAAATTGGTGCACTTTGACCACTGACATTCAGTGATTACTGATTCACTTGGATTCATATCTACCATAATTGTTAACTACTTTTTATTTTTTGCCCTTTGTTCCTATTTTTGTCTTCCATTCTTCTGTCTTTTGTAGTTTTAATTGAGCATTTTATAAGATTCAGTTTTTTCTTTTTTCATAACAAATCAGTTCTTTTTTTTTCTTACTCTTTTCAGTGATCGCCTTAGAGTTTGCAATATGCATTTGCAACTAATCCAGGTCCACTTTCAAATAACAAATACTCCTTCACAGGTAACTAACAAACTCATCTTTTTTTTTTTTTTTTTAACAAACTCATCTTAATTTCTCCCTCCCGTCCCTTATATCATTGCTATTATTCATTTCACTTATATATAAGCTTACATATGTCCATATATATACCTAAGCATATGTAATAAATACATTGTTGCTATTATTATTTTGAATAAACTGCTATCTCTTAGCTCAATTATGAATACTGGCAACCAATTCCTTCGATTTTTCTGAGTCTAGGGAAATCTCTATTTCTCCTTCACTTTTGCAGGGTAATTTTACAGGGCAGAGAATTCTAGTTTGGTGGACTTTTTCCTCTCAACATTTTAAATATTTTAGTCTACTCTCTTCTTGCTTGCATGGTTTATGAAGAGAAGTCAGATATAATTTTTATGTTTTTTCCTCTATAGGTAAGATGGTTTTTTCTTTGTTTTCTTTCAGGATTTACTCTTTCTCTTATATGTTCTGTAGTTTGAAAACAATATACCTAGATATAGGGTTTTGTTGTTGTTGTTGTTGTTTGTTTTTGTTTTTTTCATTTTTCCTGCTGAATGTTCTCTGAGCTTCCTGGATCTATGGTTTGGTAACTGATATTAATTTGGGGAAATTCTTAGTCATTATTGTCTCAAATACTTCTTTTGTTCCTTTCCTTTTTCTTCTCTTTCTGGTATTCCCATTGGGCATATGTACTATCCTTTGTAGTTGTTCCATAGTTTTTGGATATCCTGCTCTGTATTTTTTTTTCCCCATCTTTTTTTCTTTGCTTTTCAGTTTTGGAAGTTTCTATTCAGACACCCTGAGGCTCAAAGATTCTTTCTTCAGTCTTAATCTGTCTGGGCTGCTTCACAAATTACAGTAGACTGGGTGTTTTGTTTTTGTTTTTGTTTTTTTTAATAAACAACAGAAATTTATATCTCACAGTTCTGGAATCTAGAAAGTCCGAGATCAAGACACTAGTATGGTCAGATGAGGACTTTCCTCCAGGTATCTGGTGGCTTCTCACTGTATCCTTATAAGATGGAAGGGGTTAGTGAGCTCTGGGGGGTGGGGTGGGGGGTTCTTTTATAAGAGCACTAATCCCATTCAGGAGGGCTCTATTCTAATGACCTAATCACTTCTGAAAAGACCAACTTTCTCACACCTTTACATTGGGCATAAGAATTCCTACCTGTGAGGGGCACCTGGGTAGCTTAGTGGGTTAAAGCCTCTGCCTCAATCTCAAGGTCCTGGGATCAAGACCTGCATCAGGCTTTCTGCTCAGCAGGGAGCCTGCTTCCTTCTCTCTCTCTGCCTGCCTCTCTGCCTACTTGTGATCTCTCTCTCTCTGTCAAATAAATAAATAAATTAAATATTTTTTAAAAATAAAAATAAAAACAATATATTAAAAAAAAGAAAAGGAATTCCTACCTGTGAATCTGGAAGGGGGTGCATTTTAGACCATAGCACATGTCAGTCTACTAATGAACCCATCAAAGTGATTCTGTATTTTTGTTATGGTATTTTTGATCTCTGGCATTTATTTTTAGTTCCTTCTTGGAGTTTCCAAGCCTCTGCATACATTGCCCCTTTGTTCATACATGCGTCTACTCTGTCCACTAAAACCCTTGACATATGAATCATAGTTGTTTTAAATTTCCAGTCTGATAATCCCAACATCCCTGCCCTATCTGTATCTGGTTTTGATGCTTCCTCTCTCTCTCTCCCTCTCTTCCAATTTTTTTTTTTATGCCTTTTTTCATGATGTCCTGGGTAACTGTGATAAACGGGACTTTAGTAATGTGGTGGTGGGATGTGTGGAAGGAGGGAAGCCTTCCATAGTCCCTTGAGTAGGTATCAGGTTTTAGTGAGCCTGTGCTTCTGGACTATAAGCTTCACATGTCTCTCTCTCTCTCTCTCTCTCTCACACACACACACCCCAAGTAGGATAGGATGGCTAGAATAGAATTGGGTATTTCCATTTTCCCTCCTGGAAGACTAGATGGGTCAAAATTGGACTTTCCCCTCCCCCAGGTCAGTTCATTTCTGATAAAAGCCCAGCAGTTTAGGCCCCAATTAGAGTTCATTCCTGAGAATAGACCTTGTTAAGAAAAACAAAGTGTTCTGATATATTTCAAAGCTGTTTTCCCCCCTTCCCTTGCTGGAAGCAAGAGGAGACTTTTCTCCAATATTCACTGTAAGACCTTTGAACTTCAGGAAGTAAATCTTGCCCAAGTGTGGGGGCCCTTTGATGACGGGGCCTCATGTAGTCCACACTGAGCCTCCCGTGATTCAGTAGCTACGGTCCAGGTGTCCGTCCCCGGCTCTAATTCTCACAGAGCTTTTGGCTGCAGTCACTTGAGACACACTGTGTTGGCCTCAGTCTTTCCAGTTTGAGGGGCAGTGGTTTACCCTGTGACTCCGTTCCTTTTAGGGATCTAAGGAATACCGTTAATGTCTCAGTTGATACAGCATTTTACAGGTGTTGAGGTGGAATGTCAACCTCCGAGCTTCTTACATATTGAATTGGACACTAGAGGTCCTCAAGTGCATCAGTTTTTAAAGTCTATCAGATAAAACGGTTAGACTCTCAAAAGGAGTACAAGGCCCACAGCCAGCATGTTGTGTAGCCCAGCCTCTCCTCAACTCATTTGACCATCAAACTGCTTTTGTCCTGTAACATATAGTAATGTGGCATGGAGGCAGTGTTCTTAGAACCCACTCTGGGAATCTCTGAACTAAGAGACAGTCCATGCTGGAGAAGAGTCAGATTATGTCTTGTGGTTATGGCTCGGTGCCCAGAGGCCTGCGAAAGCACTTGAATGCTTCCTTTTGGACCAGGAAACACAGGTAGGTCTTCTTTACAGTGAAAAGATAGTGAAGGGCAGCATGGTATCATGATGTGCTCCTGGAAACCTGCTGGGTTCAAATCCTGGCTCTGCTGAGAGACTCTGGGCAACTTACCTGACCTCTCTGTGTCTTGTTTTTTTTCTGTCTCTAGAATGGAAAATGGCAGTGACAGTATTTGGCTCACAAGGCTGCTGTAAAGATCCTATGGGGGAAAATGTTCAAAACTTAGAATGAGTGTGGCACCTGGTGGGAGCAGCTGGGTCTCTTTAAGCTCCTTTTGTCAAAACATGCAGACTTTGGGGGCACCTGGGTGGCTCAGTGGGTTAAGTCTCTGCCTTCAGCTCAGGTCATGATCTCAGGGTCCTGGGATCAAGCTCCACATTGGGGGGTCTCTGCTCAGCAGGGAGCCTGCTTCCCCTTATCTCTCTGCCTGCCTCTCTACCTACTTGTGAGCCCTCTATCAAATAAATAAAATCTTTAGGGAAAAAAAAAAAAAAACACGCAGACTTTAATATTCTATTTCAGCTGAAGGGGAGATTCCATAGCCCTTCAAAAATGCCTGGAAAACATGGGAGAAAATTCATTATACACTTGCTTTGGGATAAGTTAACCATTATCCGATACTACCTTTACACGGCAGCTGTTTTCTAGATTCTGATCTATCTAAGCAGAAAGACAAAGGACCAGTGGTGTTAGCCATTTCTTTGCAACAATTTCTAATATTTCCAAACTTGTGGACCACCGCCCTCCCCATGTTTTCAGTATTAAAAGATGGTGCGGACCACAGCCTCTTCACATGTAGAAGATGTGAAGTAATGTTTCCTCATTACTGAGGAAACAGTAATGATCAAAAGCCACTGTATATGATCAAAAGCCACTGTATATGCTGTATATGCTGGGGTGCTCTTTTTGTAAGAGTAAATTAAGTATCGTGGTGCCTGGGTGGCTCAGCCTATCGAGGTCCAACTCTTGATCTCAGCCCAGATCTCGAGCTCAGGGTTGTGAGTTCAAGCCCCATGTACAGAAAATATATATATATAAATTAAGTAAGTAAGTAAACTCAGTATTTTGAATGATTATATGTACGTGTAATGGTTCTCTAGATGAATTATATTTTATTCCCTACTCCTGCTGCCATACAAGAAAATAAACCAAGAAAAACTTCTTCTATTTATATCCCAATTGGGTAAACCAATTGTTCACTTTTATTGAAATATTAGAAAAAACAGATGCAGTAAAAGATACATGCAAAGGCACTTCATAAAGATGAGACGATCTGTGTATATTCTCTGACCCTCTTGATAGCTCTGAGACCAGGCCAGGGTTCTGAAGCTCCAGGACCCCACTCTCCCGAAATCAAAGAATAACCAGAGGAAGGAAGATACTGAAGATGATCTTGTTAGTGGGGAACACATATCCCTCACCCTTTAAATTCCTATAAAGGAGGATTTCTCTTCTCTTGCCAGCTCGGGGTGTGTTTGAGGGGGCACCTTGCATTCGTGGCTCCATCCCCCATTTGGACAAGGGGAATTTTTCTGTCATATTAGGAACAGTCTATCAGCCATTGGGCCATACCTGGGTGCCGAGGAGTGGGGTAAGTTTTCCTCAAAAGTGGCCCAGAGCCACGTTTTTCTCGTCTGTGGTGCTGCCTGCCTTGGGTTTCCCGGATTGGGAAAAGAAGCACAGCTCCTTTCTGGTCGGTGTGCATTTTGTCTGTCTCAGGCTGTCCCCACATTCTGCCCTTTTGGGAGACAGCTCGTAAACCATCCTTTTCTTCCCTTGCACTCTGTGGCCCTCTGCAGTCACCCAATGATTGGGTTTGTGAGTGACATCTTCCAAGCAAGTGGCTAGTTCAAGGCAGTTGGAGTCAGCTTTCGCTGCACATGGCGTTTGCATCCTAGATGCAAGGGGATGGCCCTCCTGCCCTCCTTGTGGCCACAGCTTCCGGCTTTCCGGCTCAATTCTCTGATTTCCCAGGAGCTCTTTACACGGCTCTTCTTTGCCAGAGCGGATCCTCTGGTCTCTGTTTGACACCTCTGGGTAGCAGTCAGGGAAGACTGTATTAAAGAACATTCATACCTGATCCTCGGGATGACTTGGAAGAATAATAAGGAGAGGCAGTAGAAAACCCTCACCTTAAAAACAATTTGTAATGTTATGTATAAAGTATGCCAAGTTTCACAAGGCACACAGAAAATCAAGAAGGCTCTCTCCTGAGAGTTTTGCTCTCTCTTGAGAAAGCTCGGCCATGGGCTCCCAGGGGCTCCAGCCCTGCTGGCAGCGGGGGAGAACCTTGACTGGGCAGGAAGATCCAGAAAGAACCAACCCCCAGCTGTGGTGGGTGCAACCCTAGGAAGGTGACACAGAGTTCTGCACTTTCATTTCCTCTCCAAATACCCTGTTCTCTCTCCTCCCCCTCCTCCCTTCAGCTTTGCACAGCTCACCAGAAAAGTCACCTGGGGACAGCAAATACAAACCTGTGTGTAAATATAGACCTGTGTCTAAATATCACCTATGTTTAAACGGACCAGGCTAGAATTCTCTTCCATTCATTAGTAAGAGCAAATATTACCCATCCAAATGTTGAATGTACTTAATAAGAAAAGATTGCTATTAATATAAGAAAGAAGTTTGTCTTAACACATTTCAGGAGGCCGGTTCTTTAACGAATTTCCCAGAACCTGCTAACAGCAGGTATGGTACAGTGAATTAGGGAGCTTGGCTTTCTCCCTTACAACCAAATGTTAAGATAATGGCCTAATAATGTTCACTAGGGATATAAATAGCATGAGCTGGACCACACAGACCCATTTATCATCCTAGGTGTTATTTCCCCTTATGGGCTATCTTTGGACAGCCTTGAACTTGGAAGGACAGCTGTTTGTTGTCCCATTTGAGGAGCCAGGCTGGAAGCAGCAGATCTATGGCCGTTATTAAAATGGGACATGTGGAGGAGATCAAATCTTTACTTTCTTTTTAACGTAAACAGAAGGAGAAGAGCTTTGGCTCTGAATTGTTTGCCTGGGTATGCCTGTTGCTTTCCCTGCCAGCACCTTGTGCCAATCTCTCAGTAACCTTTGGATGATATTCCTTCCTATCCCTGCTTATCATACAGCATTACTCAGCAAGGAGCTGACGGGTAACAGGAGATTAATCACAGGAGAGACTGCACACTGGCCCAGGGGGGCTGCCAAATCCCTTTCCCCTGCTTGGCTGCCAGAACCTGGAGACAAGACCCAACCCCTCAGCTGTGAAACTGGGGAAACCCAATGGCTTAAAAGAAAAACATCCAGAACTAACTGTTGGGTGAGCCTCGCCTGATCATTCATCATTCATCCATCCAAACACCTAACAGATATTTATCAAATGCCTATTATGTGCAACTAGTCTTCTTGATGCTGCAGAGATAGCAGTAAATAAACAGACACAAATTCTTGGCCTTGAGGAGCTTACATTTTAGGGAAGACAGCAAACAAAATAAACTGCAATAATTAGGTAAGTAATGCTATAAAGCAACATAAAACAAGGAAGAGGGGTAGGGAATGTCAGGTGGTATTTTAAACAGGGTACTACCAGAGGCCTTGTTGAGATGGTGACATCTGCACAAGGACTATGGGGAAGGTCACCAGTTTTTGGTACCTCATTCTTAAATAGGTGCAGCCAGATCTCAAATGTTCAGGGCAGGAATAAAGCAGAAATAGAAAATAGGGACTCAGTGGGAAAAGAGATGAGGCAGGAATCAGAAGACAGCTTTTAGAAAAGCCCCAAGTATAGCTAGTATCTTTGAGAGATTAAGGGGGAAAAATTGTTTGCATTTATAATACAAGAACAAGGAGAAAAACAACAACAACTAAGAACAAGAAAGAACTCTGGGAAATAAATCATAGTTGGATGCAAGCTGGTGCAGCCGCTATGGAAAATAGCATGGAGGTTCCTCAAAAAGTTGAAAATAGAGCTACCCAATGACCCAGCAATTGCACTACTGGGTATTTACCCTAAAGATACAAACGCAGTGATCCAAAGGGGCACGTGCACCCGAATGTTTATAGCAGCAATGTCCACAATAGCCACACTATGGAAAGAACCTAGATGTCCATCAACAGATGAATGGATAAAGAAGACGTGGTATATATACACAATGGAATACTATGCAGCCATCAAAAGAAATGAAATCTTGCCATTTGTGATGACGTGGATGGAACTAGAGGGTATTATGCTCAGCGAAATAAGTCGATCAGAGAAAGACAATTATCATATGATCTCCCTGATATGTGGAAGTGGAGATGCAACGTGGGGGGTTTGGAGGGTACAAGATGGGATCGGGAGGGAGACAAACCATAAGAGACTCTTAATCTCACAAAACAAACTGAGGGTTGCCAGGGGTAGAGGGGTAGGGAGAGGGTGGTGGGGTTATGGACATTGGAGAGGGTATGTGCTATGGTGAGTGCTGTGAAGTGTGTAAACCTGGCGATTCACAGACCTCTACCCCTGGGGCTAATAATACATTATATGTTTATTTTTAAAAAATTTTTAATTATAAAAATAAATAAATCACAGTTGGAAAAAAATTCAGTAAAAAAAGTTTTAAAAAATCACAATAACTCCAGAGAGATAAGATATTGCATTCATGAGACAAAAAGAATCCCATTTAAAAAAAGGTACAAATAATACTGGAGAGCTGTTGGCAATTAAGAACCTGATATCAGAAATTAAAAACCCACTAGAAAAATAAGAAGATAAAGATATGTAAACCTCAAAAAATAAGAAAAAAATTAAGAGAAAATCGAACAAGAATTAAAGGACAATTCCAGAAAAGCCAATATTTGACCACTAGGAGTTGGAGAAAGAGAACACAGAGAAAATGGAGGGGAGGAAATTATCAAATAATCCAATAAAACTAGTAATGGACACTCTAAACCTCCATGTAGTCCCCAAAATGTATGAAAAGAAATAGACCCCCACCCAGGCATCGCACCATGATATTTCAGAACTTGGGGCTTAATGAGAAGGTTTTTATAGACTTTTATAGATTTTTTTATAGACTTCCAGAGTATAAAGCAAATAAGAAAACCAAACAGGTCACCTACAAAAGACCAAGAATGAGAATGGCTTCCGACTTAGCAGCAGCACTGGTAGCCATGAGCCTGTCTCCAAACTTCCGGAGGAAAATGATTTCCAACTAGAAGCTGTAGTTAGATGAACTATCAGTCAAATAGGAGGGTAGGATAAAAACATTTTTAGACAAGCCAGGATTCAAAAAGTTTACCTTCTATGCTTTCTTAAAAACCTTGGAGGATATAGGGTCTTCCAGAATAAAAAAGAAGACTAAAAAAGAGAAAGACACAATCTGCCAACTTTCCTTCTTTCTTTTGGTATAGGCCTCTTGGAGTTTTCGCTGGGCAAGGGGTTTCCCAGTGGGCACACCATGACCCAGCCTCTGCTGCGGCCGACTGGGGCCATAGACCGAGTTCTGGCCAATGAGATGTGAGCGGCAGTGGTGCACACAACCTTTGGGTTGGCTCTGACCTTGTGGGACAAAGCCTCCCGCCTGCCTCTTGGCTGTCAGGATAGAGAGCATATGTCTTTGTTAAAGCAGTTTAGCTGTAACAAATAAATATGGAGAGAGGGAAACAGGAGATCCAGCCCAGGAGAGAAACTAAGTGTGCAGTATGGCAGTGAAGAGAGATCCCAGTTAGAGAGCCGAGCCCAGACATAGAGGGCAGCCAGCCCAGACTGGAGCCATTGATGGCTCTCAAGTTTGTATCTTTTTTTTTTTTTCCCCCTAACTTGAACAGAGAGTGCCCAAATGAACCCAAAGCAGATCCTTATCTGTACTTGGCTCGCTATGTGCTGGTGACGTTTTCATTCTTCACAGCACACATTTCGCTAGCTGAGAGGGTACAGGCATGCCACATTCCCACACAAGTGGCGTGCTTTGACCTGCTGCTGATGGCCGGAGGGGCGCCGTGGAAGGAGAGAATGCAGAGCAGCCCACGTCCATGGACTCTGTTTCTGGGGGATGCCCTGTACTTGTTCCTGCACTAGCTTTCCCAACCAGGGGGTACCTGGGTTTCCCAAGGACTCATGGGGCCACCCCTCTAGTAAATTTGGAGGGAAACAGAAGCCAGTTGAAGACTCAGAGCCTCTGTTCAGCTTATCTTCTCCTGGGGCCATTGACCTGATTGTCATACTATTGCCCTTGCCTTACACAGCTGGGTTGGTATTTGTTATTGCTTTTCAAAACTAAAATGTGTTGCTTGGGGATATTTAGGGCATAAAACTCTAGAGAAGCATAAGAACGATTATTCCAAAAATGAGCTCATGGTTACCTCTGTGGAGGGAAGGAGGGGGAATGTTGGGAAAGGGCACGCGGGCTTCTCTGGTGCTTTATTGGGACCTTAGAATGACTCTCTTAGAGACAGGTTTCATTTCTTAACCTAGGAGGCAGATATATGGCTGGCCATTTACAGAACTATGCATTCTACACTCTCTTATATAGGTCAAATGTATCTCACATTTCTTTCTTTTCTTTTTTAAGATTATTTTTTCATTTAAGAGAGAGTGCAGAGCGAGTGAGAACAGGGGGAAAAGGGCGAGAGAGAAGCAGGCTTCTTGCTGACCAGGGAGCCCGATGTAGAACTCGATCCCAGGACCCTGAGATCATGACCTGAGTGGAAGGCAATGGCTTAACCCACTGAGCCATGCACGTGCCTTATCTTACATTTCTTAAGAGGCTTAAATGAAACTGATAAATGTGTGGTCAAAACAGGGTTTGTAGATGGGTGGAAAAGGAAGAACTTTCAGTATTGTTTGGCATTTTAAATCTCGTGCATGTGTTGCTTTGATAAAAAAAAAAAAAAAAAAATCTGTGCTTGAAACTGGGCTTACTATGATGTGTAAGTCGAGACTCTTGCCTTGGAGTATTTCTGAATCTGGCAAGAGACCAGTACAGAGGATTAACTGCAGTTCGACCTTATGAGAGTTTTGAAGTCCCTGTATGCAGATACTTTTGGATACAAGAGAGAGAGCAGTGGCGTTTTTTTGGTACAAAGGCAGTGAGGGGAGAGGGTAAGAGATACTGTAAATCAGGCCTCAAATGAGAAGTTTGAAAGTAAAGGCGAAGAAAGGGTGTCTGAGGATGAAGTGTGAAAGCAAGTGTGAGCAAATGGTCTGGAGGGGACTGAGACTATGCAGGTTGCACACTGCACAACCCCCAGAGGGGCATTCACAATGTTGTGCAGAACGTAACCTGCACCATCGTCCACAGCCATCTGGTTGAAGGGTATTAGGTAAGGAATGGAAAAATAGAATGTGAAATGAAACTATTACAGGATTCTAAATATAATTCAGTGCCGTGTTGACATATCCCAATTATTTGTCATTTCAGTATGAAATTTAAAATCACACCAACCATTTGTACTCCGTAAAGGACAATAGCATGTACCTTTATTTATAATGGTAAGGGACAAAGACAAATAAAGTTTTAATATGGTGTAGTTCACATTAATACCATTCCTCAAGATACTGAGAACATAGAAAACAGTTAGACAAAAATCTCTGTCCATTAACCATTCATACTAGAGACTGCAGAAGAAAATTAACTTAAAATTGCAATTCTAGAACAAACTTCACTTTAATAACGGACTCAAGTTTTCATAGAGTGGAGGTAAAAAGGAGAGAGAGAAACTCATTTAGGACCTTGTTTCTCGAATATGGCCACTTTCACAGACCTATTCTTGGGGGAGGGGTTTGTAAGTTTTCTGTGGTAACATTTTTTCTTTCTTTCTTTCTTTCTTTTTTTTAAGATTTTATTTATTTATTTGACAGACAGAGATCACAAGTAGAGAGGCAGGCAGAGAGAGAGGAGGAAGCAGGCTCCCTGCTGAGCAGAGAGCCTGATGCGAGGCTCGATCCCAGGACCCTGAGATCACGACGTGAGCCGAAGGCAGAGGCTTAACCCCCTGAGCCACCCAGGTGCCCCTGTGGTAGCATTTTCAATGTTGTATTTTACTTCTGTTAATAATCTAAACAAGTTAATAGACCGTTATTCTGGGTTACCTGGATGCCATCTTACATAACAGAGGTGCCCATGATTGCAGCAGCTGTGATCTCTCTGGCACCCGTTTTCATGTGGTGTTTCTCAAATTAGGGTCTCAAGACCCTTAGAGACATTGCTGAACATTCCCTAGGAGAGTCTGTGACTTGCCAAGGTTAAAAACACGGATTCAGAGCAGTGATTCTCAAGATAGGATGGTGTGGGATGGGGTTCATGACTAGGAGACCCCCGTATCTTGAAAAAGTACATTCAAACGACATACTGTTTTTGTAATGCAAATTCTATAAGTCAATCTCAGTGAAGTACCTTTCCGGCAGTAGCCAAAAACCAATTACAGATTCATCCTAGGGGACCTTGGTCGAGAAACACTGGCTTAGAGGTAGAGGTGTCCTAGCATATGCAGAGCAGTTAGGAAGAGACATGTGCCAGAGAGAAAGAAGACCTTTTGGGTCACTGAGTGAATCCTAATCCACTTAGCAGTCAGGGTCTTTTGGAACCCAAAGGGCCAATTAAGAAGAAACCCAAGATATCCACCAACCTTCTCAGACCTGTGAGTTGGGGCAAGTTGGTCCACTTTTAATACTGAGTCAAAAGAAGAAGAAGCTCTTTTTTGCCAACCCCCACCCCTTTTCTTTGTTAACATATTTCAGAGTTTTAAATAAAGAGTTGCTGTGGCTTTTAGCCCCGGCTCCATCCACCACATGATCCACTACACCAGGAAGTGTGCTTATCAACTGAAGTGGCATCCAGCTCTCAGGGATAGCGTCCTGGGATCAGCTCTGCCAGAAAAACAAAATACAAAGACGTGGATTTTCGTGAAAAGGTAAATCCCCTTATTTTTCCCATGACCAGAACACAGACTCATTCAGAAACAGTTGGCAGCAAAAAATACTGAGATTGTAGAATGCTGAAAGACAGTGAAAACGGGGCCACTAACACTGACCGCGATACGGGGGTTGCTGGGGAAATGGTCTTTCCTGACTTCCCAGCAAGGTCATTTGTTTTCGTCCATTTTTAATCTAAACCTAAATTTCTGGAATAGAAAACATTTGGCATCACAGTTAAGTGGGGTTTGAGTGCTTTAATGGGCTGCGTGAGGCCACAAACAGACTTCGTGTTCACTTGCTGCGAGGGTGTCGTGGAATTGTGATTAGGAGTTTTGTGGTATTGACTACTTCATTCCAAGGTATTCAGTTATACTTTTTCAGAAATTCTTTTTTAACTTCTACTGCTATTTTGAGTAATTGCCACAAATTATATACAGACATTACACAAGGGTAAGCTATTAATTAGTGGGCAAAAAATATCCTTCAGGGAATATTTTGGTCTAAGAACCATGTATTAGTCAAAGTTTCCTTTAACTAAAAACAAAAACAAAAACAAAAACACTGAATCTCTCTGCTTGTGAGTCAGGGAAACCGGCCTACTTAGCAGCTAACTAGCAATAGTGAGATCTGGGGGAAAGAAGAGCTCATCAGACCCCAAAATTACCCTGGTTCATTTTTGAAGAATTCATCACCCTATGGCTTTCTATTCAGCCAAGGATCTCTTCTGGGTGATAACTGCAGAAAACTTTGTTTTGACATTTGGGAACCCAATGAGATTGAATTGATTTGCAATGTGAACACAGGTAATACAAAAATTACTTTGATTTCAAAATTGCACGGAGAATAATCCAAATGGCTTACCACAGCCTCTGTGCCTGGGCCCCCACCCACATTTCTTGCTACCTTCCTTTCTCACTGCACACTTCACTCAGTCTCTTCTTGCTCACTTTCCTTTCCTCGAATGTTCCAGACTTGTCAGCTCCGGGCCTTTGCACTTGCTATTTCTTCTGTCCAAAAAGCTCTTTGGCTTGATCTTTACATGGCTCTCCTTCTTGTCAACCAGGTCTCTGCTCCACCAGCTGAGAAAGGCCTTCCTTCACCATATTAGCTCTAAATTGGCTCCCCACCCCCTGCCTCGTCCTATCACGTTATTCTATTAATTTGTTTCAGAAATTATTCCCTTACTTGTTTTTGGTCAGGTTCCTTCTCTGGAATGGTGGTTCCACACCATCTTTTTGTTCCTCTCCCTATTCCTGGTGGCTCGTACACTGTCTGCACATAGTAAGTGCTCAATAAAGATGTGCTAAATGAAGGTCAAGTGACAGGATTTCCTCCTATCCACACAACCTCTTTGTAAAACAGGAAACTCCTCAGTGACCTCACAGTTCTTTAAATCACCCCGCAACACTCTTTCTCTAGCTGCACTGCCTCTCTGGAGTAGAATAAAATCCAGTAGAATGCCGCCATCTCCCAGTGTCCTGGCCAGCATCCCTCCCTTCACTCACCTAGAATTACTGCAGAGCTCCGATCTGATTCAGCCGCTTCAGCAGTTCCCCACTCTGATGCATTTCCGTCAGATCACTGCACCCGCCTATACAATCTTTACCGATAAAGACGCGAGGTACCTAGAAAAGCAAACAAGCTAAGATAGGTGAGGACCTTCATTACTGGATCAGGAAGAATGACATTTTTTCCTTCCTTTAAAAGTTTCCCATGATCCAAAGCTTTTACTGTCACTTTCCAACGTCCTCACGTATTTCTTTCAGGTCAGAACTCAGTTACAAGCATGAAATTATTCCTTGAAGAATGTTGGTAAACCAAGATGTATTTCCTATGGCGAATGTGGTACGTGCGATTGTCTGACTTGTCAAAATAACTTAAAAATTTCATTCTCGAGATACACATTTCAGGGAAAGAATTTTGGTTGACCCTGGCTAGACCACCCTGCTTGAATTCTGGTTTCTCGGCAGCTGGGACCACACCTGAGCCCTGAGGCTGAGCCAGGACCACCAGAGGTCAGTTGGTTTCTAAACACAGCTGGAAAAGGATTTGCGTTCTGGGTCTGGTCCCCTATTGTTGATTCGCAGTAGATTCATCTCTCTCTGCTGTGAGCTCTGTCCTCTGCTGGGGAAGCGGTGGTGGCATGTGACTCTCCATTTTTTCCGTCCCTCCCTTGTAATCCTTTGTCCAAGGGCTATCGCTCATGGGAGTAAGGGTTTGGTTTGGTCCCCCAAGGCGAGCCAGACTGATGGAGTCATTACCCCTGCTGACTGAGATCCTCTCCAGTCACACTCGGGCTCCCTCCCTGCTACTAAGCTTCCCAAGTGTTTTTAGAGTCCTGGGGGGAGGAGGAAGTCTTCTCCCAGTGGCCCAGACAACTTCCAGGCCAACTTTTAAGGAAAGGCTGATTGGCCCTGAAGAAACAAACAGTACGGGTCACCTGACTGTGAGAAGCAAGCAGGGCCTCTTCCTGAACCCTAATAACAACCTACCACAAGGGGCAGGAGACATGAAAGATAGGCGGTAAAAATATTTTCAAAGCATTGGATTTTCCTCAGAAGGCATGCCAATTCAAGGGAATCTTTTCAAGCATAAGAGAGATGAGAAACAGAGCTGAATTACTTCAGGAAGTTCTTGCAGTGTTTTTAAGAAGGTGTTTTGGTGGGAGTGAGCTTTAAAAATGAAGGCCAGATAGTAAGTGAATCTGCACCACATTTCCGTGGCTATCTCCTGTGTCTGGAGACTGGGAAATAGCACGGAAAACTGCACGTCAGAGAGAAAGGGCACACGTGTCCTCTTCCTCTTCAGTCACACACAGTGCTGCCTGCCCTACTTGCCCCATGGCTGCGTGGGGACCCCGTACATGGGGATGGCCATCAAGGCAGCATCATTTGTATCAGCTGCCAGGATAGCTGTGGAAAGAGGAGGTCAGACATCTAAGTCTTCCCTTGGGTCCTTCTAATATTTTGGAAACAAAGCTCCCACTCCTCCAAATTACTGGGGGAGGGGGGTCTTTTGGCTTTTATCACCCCAGGAACACCCGGCTGTGGTCAGGGTAGCTGTAACCAGAACAGAATCCCGGTGTAACTTCAATATAATTATGCTGCACGGCTCCTTCTGTTAAAGGCATTGCCTAGTGAAGTAGAAATCATCTGAGCTTTATTAGTGTATTTATTTGACAGAAAGCAAACACGTGTGTCGGGGGCGGGATGGGGGTTGGCGGTAGAGAAAGGGGGAAAGAATCTCGAACAGGCTCCTTGCCAAGCATGGAGCCCGAGCAGGGCTGGATCCCATGACCCTGAGATCTTGACCTGAGCTGAAACCAAGAACCCAGGTGCCCCGAAATCTTCTGAGCTTTAAACAAGGAGGAGATGTATTCACTCTTGAACGTCTGTATTTTCTAAAAGAACTGAGTGATGGTTACCTTCGGCTGGGCTGTGGGTTGAGAGGGTTTGAATTAGTCGGACAGGGTGCCCTGAAGAGCAAGGAGTCTTCTTCTTAGACCCCACCTGGCAAAGAGGCTGGTGGGCCTGAGAGCTGAGAGGCCCCCTGCCCTCCCGCCCACCCTCTAGGCTAGGCAACAGCAAAACCGCTTCCAGCAGGGCAGTTCCTGGAACCTCTGAAAGGAGGTGGACCACAGGCTGCACAGGGCCATGTGGGGAACTGTGGGGACCCAGCGGCTACCTCTTGATCCTAGCTGAGGAAGGATGAAGGAGCACGTGCCCTGTGTCCTCCCCGCCTGGCCCCAGCCCCCCTTCCAGGAACCTGAGAGTCTCTTATGGTCAAGGAGCAGGAAGACACTTGCCATCATTAAAACAAGCTTTCTGATCCTGGGGCCTGGACTGGCCTGGCATACCGTTCTCCAGACCTGGCCCCAGCTAGGCAGCTTCTCCTATACTCCAGGGTGCTCGCTCGGAGCCAAGGACTCAGCTATTTCCCAAACTCTTCACCCCATCCCTGGCTATGCCCAGGTACAGCCCACACTAATTTTCATTTGAGTGAACTGCTATAGCCTCCAGGTGTCTCCCAGCTTCAGACCTCAGGCTGACTTTCCGGCACTCACTTTTCCCCACAGCCAGGGCCCTTTTCAAAGTCAGTTTGGGTTACGCCTCCGCTCCAGACTCTTCAGTGGAATCACATTACACTTCACAAGCCACTTCACAAGTCCTTGTAACAGCTTGAGAAGCCTTCGCAGCCCTCACTATTACCTCTTCAACCTCATCTCCTCCTACTTTCCTACTGAGTTATGATGCTCCCACCACGCAAGCCTCCCTGCCAGGCGCACTTCTACCACAGGACCTCTGCACTCACTCCTTCCACTGCCTGGAACACTGTACCGCGAAATTTCTGCCTTCATTGCTCTCTCACCATCATCAGAGATCTAAAATCAGTAAGGCGCTGATGGCTTCATTTGAAACCGGCCCTTGCTGCCAAGTGTCCAGCTCCCTTTCCTACCTAGTTTTTTCTCTTTAGCACTTACCACTGACCACCTTCCAACAAACCATTTTACTTTTTGTGTTTACTAGAATGTAAATTCCTCAAAGGCAAGAGTTTTTGTTTGGTTCCTGGCGATTTTCCAAGGTCCGGGAAAGTGCTTAAAAAAACTGCTGCACCCAACAAAATTATTCTTCCCAGGCGAAGGAGAAATTACTTTCACACACAAGCAAAATTTGAGGAAATTTGTTGCCAACAGAGCTGCCTTGCAGGAAATGTTCAAAGAAGTTCTTTAGAGAGAAGGAATATGATATGGGTCAGAAACTCGGAACCACATAAAGGAAGAGCAGGAGAGAGAGAATAGATGAAGGTACTGATCTACGAGATTTGGCCATGGCAAAACCCAAACAATTTCTTTAAGTACACGGTCTGACTGAAGACATAAGTTTCTGGAATCAGTCAGGTCCCGCTGGACTCCTACTATGTGCCCATCACTATAGGTCATTACAGGGAAGTAAGAGCAACGACTTACAAGTCTCTTGTTTCTTCAGATGTAAACCCTTCCTTGGGAGGGAACCTGAAGCTGACCCCATGAAAGGATCTGTTCTTCCCCTTGAAGGAATGCATTCAGGTTCAAGAACCTGTGTAAGGTCTTTTTAAGAATTCAGAAACAAACTTAAAAGACTAGAAGACAAATTTTTTCTTTGTGGAGAGATAGGGGAAAAAAATGTGCCAAATGAATGCATGAAGAGGTTTCCCCCTCTAAAGAAGAGATATTACCAGGCTGAAAGGAATTCCAAAATTTATTCCATGTTGGAATTACTTGGGGATCTTTTTTTTCTTCTTTTGGTAGGAAAGGAACTATTTTTTTCCAGCCTCGTTAGGGTATAATTGACAAATTTGTATATATGTAAGATCTACAACACTATGATTTGATATACATACACATTTTTAAATGATCACCGCAATCAAGTTAATTAACAGGCTCATCACCTTACATAGTTAACTTTTGTCTCTGTGTGGCAAGGACATGTAAGATATCCTCCAGAGCCAACTTCAAGAATACAGTGCAGTATTATTAACTAGTCATCTTGCTGTCCACTATATCCTTAGAATTTCCCTGTCTTATGATTCAGAGATTGTACCCTTTGACCTGGGAATCTTTAAAACTATTGATGCCTCGCTCCCAACTCTGATTTAACTGATATGGAGAATGACTTGAGCATCCAGATTTCTTAAAAAGCTCCCCATGGTGCCAATGTGCAGCAAGCTTTAGGAGCCGCTGACTAAGAGGGGTCCCAGCGGGGTCCTTGGCAGCATCTGCCCTGCCCTTTGGCTCTCAGGACGTGGACAGCAGGAGTCTCTGACCACTGTGTTCTCTGCTGCAGGACCCCTCTGACACTGGAGTCCTCAGCTCACAGCTGGGGCCCTGGAAGCAATAGGGTAACAGGTTAGCCTCCATCTGTGCCAAAATACTTGTCTGTGACTGGAGAGGCAAGGAGAAACAGCCTCCGGTGCTTTATGCCCGGAACCCAGACAGAAGCCTTCAGTCCAACACAGACTGAAGCAGGATATGTGCTTCTGCAAACGCTGTATCCAAGAACGTGCATCCTGAGGCAGGCTGGGGTGAGCTGGGGGGCCGGCCCCCAGCCCACCCAGCACCAGAGGACTCAGGCAAGCTGGCTGGCCATCGCTCCAGAAGCTGGGGGTGCCGAGGCAGAGGAAGCCTTTTTAGGTAGAGAAAAGCAGTTCTTAGAGGGGCTCATGGTCTATTGAGAATGAAGGGGACTTGGTGGTCCCTTGCTCTCTTGCTCTCGTCTGGTCTTGCATAGGGGGAGGTCCTTGAGGATCACCTAGGTAGTGTCTTACAGGATCACACTGCAAGCCCTTGTGAGAGCCATGCTGGAACTCTGGCCCCTGGACTCCCTACTAGCACAGGCCTGGAAGCATCTCAGAGAAGAAGGGGCAGATCAGGAGCCTTTAGATTCTTCCAGTGGGTGGAGTTAGATAAGATAAGGAAGAATGAGCTAATTGGGTTATATGGTTAAAGCAAGCTTAGAGAAAAGATTGAAGGACAGCAAATCCTGCTTGGCCAGGTGAACCCAGAAGGAAGAGTGCATAGGATCCCTGCGTTCAGTAACAGAAACGCACAGGTCACCCGGGGCCCCTGTACCCCACCTTCCAACCCCAGCCCTGCAAGCTGCAAACTGTCATTTCCCAGCAGTGCTTGAAACAAAGACTCCAGATAGCTCACCCACTGCCGGACAGCTGCTGGGCCCGCGGAGCCGATGCACGGCACCAGGTCTGCGAGGACCTCTGGCTGCAGCCCAGCTGCCCGGTCCCCTGAGCAGCAGTGTCTTCTCTTCGTCACCCTCCCCCACCCTGCAGAGCCCTCCGGTGGCGCCTTGAGGGAGGGAGCCCTAGCGGTGTCCTAGAGAAAGGCACAGGCGGATCCCCTGCACAGCCCCCATAAGAAAAGGGAATCTGAGAACCCTTTGCCCAGCCTTTGAGAACTCACCGTTCTGGCTCCTGTGAGCGTTTCCAAATAGTCTTGAATCTTGCTTGTGTCACTGGTGGCCGTGATATCGACAAATTCCAAAAGCCCTTGTTTGAAGGGCAGCTCGCTGAGGAGCTCCTGGGTCCTTCTGCAGTAGGGGCAGGTGGGCTTGATGAACACGACCACCTTCCCGGGCTGGATTTTGCTGTTCACGAACTCTTGAGCCATACTGACAGGAGGCTGCCTCCTGGGGAGGAATCCTCAATTGCCGGTACTGCTGGGGTGTAAAGCGGTGGCCGGGCCAGCTGGCTCGCATTTAAAGGAACCTCCCCGGAGGAGGAGTTTGCCCCGGCGCGTGCTGGGGTTTTAAAGAGACAGCTCCAATGTCATCTCAGCCTGGTATGATTCACCAGCTGGAGATGCCGAGGACGGCATACTTGTTGTTCATCAATAGCTATGTCCAGGGTGTCGGTGTTGTCCTCAGCTTTTCCAGGAGCACCCGCCCTTTGGCAGAGAGTGTAGTCAAAGCACCCTTCTGGAAAGCATCCAATGTGCAGACCAGCCCCAGGGGAGAGGGCTGAGCCAGCAGTGACTTATTAGGAGTCCAGTCTTTGGTTTCCCTCTCAGACCCACCGATGCTCACGTGGAAACAGAATCACTCATGAAACATGGAAATCCCCTCAGAGGAAGTGAAACTGAAATTGGGACTTTGCCTCCATCTTGACGTGGCTCCCAGGGCATTTGGGTTGGCCCGGTGGATGGTTGGTTTGTGGTTGTGATTACTTTAATGGAATTAGTTCCCAACCCTTAAAAATCTGGAGATTTCACAGAAGGATCTGGTCTTGCAACCTCTTTCTGAAAAGCTGGGTCACACTGACTTGTGGCAGCACCCTCTCCTAGGGGCCGATGGGAGTGGCTCCCATTTGCTATAGGCCCCGGGGAGCTCCTGTCTTCCCGGACACCTGCTGCTTTAGGGCCATAAGCATTTGAATTTGGGACCTCTGAACATCAGTTTACCATGAAGGCAGATTCCAACACACACCCCGATTTCAAACTGCAGGTTCAAGGAGGGTCTTTTTCTCTGTTTAACCCTCCATTTGTGCCCCTTTGTTTTCTGTGTTTGGGAATGAAGTGGTGTAATAACTTGGCTATGGCATTCACCTCAAGCAGGGTCTGTGGCACCGGAAACTGTGATGTTCTCCCCTGCATGGCCCACAGTCCCTGCTGGGGGGGAGCAGTCTTCTGTTCTAGGTTCAGTTCTGACGCCCCCCTCCCCACCGAATACAGTCAGTTAAATCAAACAATCCAAGAAACACCACCTTTAAAAGTGAGTCCTTCTTTTCTGCAAGAAGTTTTACACTGAAACTCTTTCAGGAGGGGTAGGGCTAGGGCCAGCGAGGGACCCTTCCTTGGATTGTCATGTCAGCGGAATCCCCGGCATCCTACGATTCACAGAGGGAAGAAGATGGACTCCCAGAAGCAGCTCTAACTATTACTAAAATTAAACGGCAAAATGAGAAACCCAGATTTTGAGTCACAGAGAGGGAGCTACTGAGATCTCTGTCAGCAAAAAGAATGTGCTTAGGGGCTGGGGGCCTGAGGCAGCTTGTCCCACTCAGGGCTGGGAACCGCCCAGCCCATGGCTTCAAGTCCCTCCTGCCCAAGCACAGAGCAGATTCTCTCACCATTTCCGCCCACTTCCTTCCTTCATTTTGCTGCTGCTCCTGTGGCCAGGCTCCTCCCCGGGGCCCCCAGTCTCTTCAGGGACCTAGGGGAGTGGGGTGCCGCCTTCTGTTCCCTGGGTCTGAGGTTCATTGGCAGGCCTTGTACTTGGCTATTTCCTCAGAGCCTTTGTCTTCCCACTGCCTGGGGGTTCGCCTGCCCCTCTCTGGGGCTCTTTTTTGCCAGTTGCAACTCTGTTCAAGTCCCTCATGGTTGAAAACCACCACCTTTCATCTCCTTCGACCCTGCTCTCCTGCCCACGCCCTTTCCCCCACAACCAAGTGTCTGTCAAGTGTCAAGCTGTTCTGATTGCCAATTGCCATCTGTAGTTTCTCCACCTCCCACTCTTTCCTCACCGCATTGCAATCTGACCTCCTTATCAGCTCTTCTGCCGAAACTCTTTTGCTAAGTCATTGTGTGGCCAGGTGTCCTGAGAGACTAATGCACAAGTGTGGGTGTGGAGTTTTTGGTAAACTGGTGGAGTAAACTTCCCAAAAGATCTCGGCACACAGGGTCCCCTGGGAGTCTGGGTACCTAGGGCAGAGCCTGGGGTAGGGGGAGACTCTGTGGTCTGCTCCACAGTTCAGCCCCATGGACTGGTGTCTGAGGCCTTAGGACAGATGGGCACAGACCTGGAGAAGGCATTTTCCTGAGGGACTCTGTGAGGCATGGAGCACAAACAGATGACAAATAGGGGGGTGTCCTTTTCATTTCTCAGAAAATGCTGTGGCTTCAGCTCAGGGAATAGGTCAGAGCTTAGAATACTCTGCTGCCTCAGAATCATGAAGGTGCGTTGCTTTGGCAGTTTAAGAGATGGAACCCGTTAAAATCGGCGGCATCTCAGGCGGGCTGTGGGGAGGCCCGGTCCCCAAGTGTGGTGGATATCAGATGCTGGTGTGTGTGGAGAAGCACACCTCTTCTTGGGCCTGGACACTGCTCTTCCAGGCACTCAGAGAAATACTGGGAAGCAAGGACTTCTCTTCAGGGAGTGGAGGTCCTGCTCTGCAGACGGTTGGCAATGGCATCGAGCCAGTGATGTGTGTGAAATGGTGGCTGGTACTATTCGTGTGACCCCCGAGTGGACCCACAGGCTGATGAGGGCTGGGGAAATTTGGCCACACATGAACATATTTCAGGCTTTTTCCTGGCTTCCCCTTTTGTAGGACTTGACCACATAGATCACCGTCTCCTCTTGAAACTTTCTTCTTCAAAAGGTCATTTGCAACTTGCTTTTTTTTTTTTTTCTAATTCTTCCCGTATCTCTGGATATTCTGTCTCAGATTTCTCGCTCAAGAATTTTGCCCACACATGTGGTATATCCTGTGGCTTGATCCTTTTGTCATTGTGCACACACCCTCCTTGAAAGAGTTCATCTGCCCACGTAGCTCCAGTTAGCACCTGTTTGCCGAGGAGTATCACGTTTATTTTTCTTATCTAGACTTCTCTCCTAAGCCTCAGGAATGGACAGCTTTTCCCTACTGAGAAGATCCTCCCGGGGATTCCTAAGAAGTGTTAGCCTCAGTGTGACCGAAACTGAAGCCAATCTTCTCTCTTCCATATGTATGCATGGCTGAAACGGCCAGGCTGGGCTCCAGGAGAAGATCACGAAAGAGCAGAATGGGAGGAATTGATGGCCAAATGAAACTGAAAAATTGGTTCAGCAGCAGGGATTAAAAAATCATATTAAAAAAAACAAAAACAGGGGCACCTGGGTGGTTCAGTGGGTTAAAGCCTCTGCCTTCGGCTCAGGTCATGATCTCAGGGTCCTGGGATCGAGCCCCGAATCAGGCTCCCTGCTCAGAGAGGAGTCTGCTTCCTCCTCTCTGTCTCTGCTTGCCTCTCTGCCTACTTGTGATCTCTGTCTGTCAAATAAATAAATAAAATCTTTTAAAAAACAAAAACAAAGAAGTTATGCTCCATGACAAGAAATTCAGGCTCCTAGGCAAGCACTTGGTGGATGATTGACTGTGTGACCAAATAAGAGCGTGGAAACAAAATAAAGTTAAAAACAAAAACAAACAAAACAAAAAAGCGGTTTCAAATCTTTCTTGGGAAGCGCAACTGTACTTTGGCCACAGTGACCCTATAACTAACGGAGGTCCGAAGTCGGCGTCTCCAGGTAGGCAGCGCTGGAGGAACACTAACCACCAAGGTCAAGTCATTCCAACGCATCCAAATCTCAACTTCGTGTTTTCAGATTACCAGTTGCACAGCAACTGTCTTCTGCAGAAGTACCAGCTACCTGCAGGTGCCGCTGCTTGTGAAAAACAGTCCTTAGCCCTGAGTGGAGAAGATCAAAAGCCGTGAATCACAGGGACAGAGTGTCTGTGACGAAGAGGACCCCGCGGGTCTCAGCTGGAGACCGTCACTGGGCACAAGTGTGTGGAGCTGCCATTGGGAGTGACGGTCCTGAGCGTCTGAGGTAAAGCGGAAAGAAGGGAAACTGGAAAAAGAAAAGATCTGAGCAGACAGTACCGATAGAACAAAA
Source organism: Mustela nigripes (assembly GCF_022355385.1). Lineage (NCBI taxonomy): Eukaryota > Metazoa > Chordata > Mammalia > Carnivora > Mustelidae > Mustela > Mustela nigripes. The sequence continues at coordinate 118,326,378 of NC_081568.1, forward strand.
TCTCCAGGAGCGTTAGGAGGTGAACCAAGAGGAAACAGTTGCCCCAGGAGCCCTCCCCCCTACCCGTTTAGCCCTGCTTCTGCCCCCACACAGCCACCCACTGGTTCTGTGATTCCTCCACAGACCGTGAGGCTTGGCTGAAGACAGGGGACAAGTATATTTGCAGTAAGTGTGTTCTTCAGTGGGCTTCCAGTTAGTACATTTTGGCACATCCAAATGATGGAGCAGGATGCAGTTGTTAATACGAAGAGTGCCTGAGACCCCTCAGGGGTCTGAAAGTCCAACTGCAGAAACCTGTATACTGACAATGTCTTTTGTACGAAGATAGAAATGTAGGCTATGAGAGTATTCTATGTGTGCGTGTGATATATATACGTACATGTGAATGAGCTGTATCTGCATATCCTAACACGAAAGATTTCCTAGGGAAAAACTTATCCAGTTTTAAAAGTTGTGAAATAATATTTGCATATTAAATGAGAAATAAAGAATGATACAGATGCATAGATCCGTGTACTACATATGATGTCCCTAATGCCTAGAAAAGGGGCTAGAAGCATGCATTGTAAATGGTGGGCAGTGGGGTCTCTAAGGGGGAAAGTGGCCATGGGAGGAATGGTGCAGGTTTTCAGCATCGTTCCATAGACTTATATATTATTTGAAACTTGTACAGTAAGGATGTCTTCATATCTTACTTATGTAAGAAAAAAAAAAAGAAAAGAAACAATAAGGGCCAAAAATGAAAGTGGTGTGATCATTCTTGGTACCCTCCTGGGAATGTAGAGGACCAGAAGGTACAGACAAGAGGGGACACATCCCCCATTTAGTAAATCACACGTATGCTGGGAGGGACCAACAGAGGGGTCATAAAAGAGAGAGGGAATGTCCCAGGCCCACGTCCCTCACTTCCACAGCCATGGGGCTACCAGGGAGCTGTAAGGAGGCGGGGGGACAAAGTCCTTGTCAAATAGCAGGAACCCCTGGGCAGCTGGCAGGCAATGGGAAGTGGGGAGAAACCAACTTCAGCCTTCTCAGGGCCATGGAAGAGTCATTTCTCTACAATTTTCAGGATGCGGAATTTTAAGGATTTGCTTTTGAACACTGAATTACTAAAAACTCGAACTATTTCTGGAGCTGGCAGATGGTCACCCCATGGCTGGTGATGCCTGAGCTGGCCCGTGAGGCTGCCCTGTGGCCCAGCGAGGTGGGCCAGCATGTTGGACGTGGGGCGGCAAAGGCCAGTCTGCATGTGAGAGCAACGGAGGGTGCTCAGAAGTGCAGGGTGTTCTCTGAGCAGGAGTATCTCATCCCAGAGGAGCGAACGTCTGAACCTCGGCTCAAACGGAGATGCTGTGCGAGTGGCTGGTGGCTGGGGGCCAGGATGCTGAAATGTCTTACAGACCTGACCTTCGAGGCCTTTCTTGCGCCCCCAAGTGAGCATCACCTGACGCCAACTGCATCCTGAGGCTCCTCAGACCCACGGCAAGCTGAGAACAGGGGCCTGGAGATGCGGCATGTTAGTCTTCTGAGTCCCCTCCTCAAACCTGGCCAGATGTGCTTTTTACAGCCCATGGGCTAGAAATACTGGTGCAGAGCATCCTCATTAGGGGAGGTGAAGGACCAGCTGTGGGACCGGGCCCGTCCATTTGCAGGTGGACCCAGAGGGACACTTTGAAGGACGCTGCCATTCTCCACCAGCCTGATTGGCTTCAGGCCCTTCTTAGGTCTTCACTGCTTCAAGAGTAAGAGGTCGCCTCATGTCAACAGCAGGAAAGTGGTGGTGGAGTTCACAGCTAGCGGGAACGGGTGAAAGAAGGGGAGGGAGATGGAGTTCTGGCCTGTCTCCATGGTCACAGGCAGTGCAGCACAGAAGTGGGCATCCGGGAGATGCCTGGGTGGCTCAGTTGGTTAAGCAGCTGCCTTCGGCTCAGGTCATGACCCCAGCGTCTTGGGATCGAGTCCCACATCGGACTCCTTGCTCGGCGGGGAGCCTGCTTCTCCCTCTGCCTCTGCCTACCACTTTGTCTGCCTGTGCTCGTGCGCTCTCTCTCTCTAACAAACAAATAAATAAAAATTAAAAAAGAAGTGGGCATCTGGGCCTTGCCCACTAGGGAGAGCCAAGACTGTGTCACTCGGCTATCCAAACCTGGGATCGCTCAAGTGCAGCGTTCCCAAAGCCTGCTGTGGCATGTCCTCTCTGCCCTGCCACACTCTCTCTGGCTTCCGAAGCCAGAAGGGTCTCCACTTTCCTCTTTCTTCAACCCTAATGAGGGTGCCTGCGGGCTCCACTTCTGGCACCTGCTACTGCAAGGGAGACCCAGGAGGAGGAAGGGGACATTGACATCTACACATGTTGATCTGGGGACTGTGCAGAGCTCGAATACTTGGAGAACACACACAGAATGATTATTATTTGAGGATGCGCCACAGAGATACAGAGATTGGGGTTAGGGAACCAATTTCATAGCTTGGAGGAAATTTACAGCCACAGGCCTATGTGTGATCAGCTTTCAGTCCTGTCTGCACGTAAGATGCACCTGGGAGCTTTAAAAAATACCTGCCTGGGGGCGCCTGGGTGGCTCAGTGGGTTAAAGCCTCTGCCTTTGGCTCAGGTCATGATCCCAGGGTACTGGGATCGAGCCCCGCATGGGGCTCTCTGCTCAGTAGGGAGCCTGCTTCCTCCTCTCTCTCTGCCTGCCTCTCTGCCTACTTGTGATCTCTGTCTGTCAAATAAATAAATACATATATAAATAAATCTTAAAAAAAAAATACCTGCCTGGGTCCCACTCTAGGTTTATTGAGTCAGAACCCCTTGGGGTGATGCTTCCACCAAAGACCTTCCTTCCACAGAGGAAGACCCCCACACACATATGTCCTGGCCAGGAGGTGGGAAAGTCCTCTTTGTGCCCAGGTTCATCTGCCAAAGCTTGGGAAGCTTGTTTGCATTGTGAGGTGCTGTTTTCCTATGAAAACTACTCTCCCTAAATCAATAGTAAATTAAGTGTAAGAAAAAGCATTTCAGCTACCCTGGCTAAGAAGTGCCCTTACCTCCCTTTGAAAGTATCTGTATTTATTTATGGAAAGTATTTCCCCTTTATAAAGCACAAAGATTTATTGAGCAGAAGGTATGAGAGAGTAGTGGGTTGATAATTACCATGGGGAGGATTCTGTGGTGTGGGTAAATTCTCTTTCCCCCTTGCAGACGGGACAAACAGGCCTTGGTGCTCTGAGCTCTGCGTTGTCTTGTTCTGGGTAGGGAAGGCGTCAGTGTTAAGCCCTACCATGTTTTTTTGATGGAAGTGTTGGTTTTGCAGTGTAAGGAAGAGCTGGAAAAGGGGGGGGCGGTGGGGCTTGACTTTAAAGGGAAGAGAGTGGCCTGGCACTGACAACAGAGAGAGGGCAGTCAGTCTTGAGTATCAGGGGCCTGTGTGCCTCTCGTCCAGCATCCCGAGCTGTAATGCACCCAGTGGGAATCAAGCATAGGGATTGGTGGAGACCTGGGGGTGAGCAATGGGTCTCACATGGTCTGGAGGAGGAGGGGCCTACAGAGGAGCTGGGGAGCTGGACCATGGGCCAGGAGATGGGGACGGCGACCACGACGCATCCAGGGCCCCTGCATCATATTCCTGGATCCTAGAAACCTTAGAACTCTACAGTTCTTTGATGATCCCAAAGGAGGGACGGGAGCAGTGTGGCTGGGGACAGCTGGATTTCATTTTCTTTGGAGAAACTAAGCAATGGTGGGAATTCTTGGGCTCTAGGGTAGTGGAATGATTCCCACCACACACAGAGATTTACTGGTTTACCGTTAGGTCATTGAAGAAGAAAGTTTCCATCTAGTGGCTTTAAAGGAGGGGGAAGAATTGAAGTTTGGTGTGTGGAGAAAGGAGAAAACATGAATAGGGTCTGCAGAGCTGACTGTGTGATTGGGAGAAACCAGCAGCAGAGCTCCTGGGAGCACGTGTTCCAAGAGGGACTATGGGACCAGAAATCTCTGCAGTTTTCCATGGGGTGTGGATCTAAAGCCCCCCCTCTGCCTTCTCCAGGACATCTTCAGTGAAGTTGAAACTTGTGCCCTAATGCTGTCGTGTGGGCAGCTTCTTCTCTCCCTTCTTCCTCACTGGAAATGTTTCAAAGTAACTCTGGGTCATTGCTACCCAAAATCACCTTGGAAGGCATGCTGCCCCCCACTTCTTCTTCTTCTTCTTTTAAGATTTTATTTATTTATTTGACAGAGAGAGAGATCACAAGTAGGCAGAGAGAGAGAGAGAAGGAAGCAGGCTCCCCGCTGAGCAGAGAGCCCGATGCAGGGCTCAATCCCAGGATCCCGAGATCATGACCTGAGCCGAAGGCAGAGGCTTTAACCCACTGAGCCACCCAGGCGCCCCAACAGCCCCCTCTTCTTGATCTCTAGCCTCATGTTCCTCTCTCAAATGCAACCATGTTTCTGGAGATAGTCATTTATGTATTTTTTCTTAAATGGTCCAGCGAATTTACCTCTGCCCCTCCCACTCATCTTTGTAAATGCTACTTAGTATTCCATTTCATGAATGTGCCACTACACATAAACCAACATCCTACAGCTAAAGTTTTGGGTTGTTTCAGTCTGCACATACTGTTACAGTGTAATTCTTTGTGTTGTGAGTGTGTTCTCTCCTGGAACTGAGAGGGAGGTTGTATGTTGCACGCATGGCTGGAGGGCACTCCGTAGTCAGAGGACCGAGAGAGATTAATTCCAGAAATTGTTAATACTGGGGAATTTGGGAGCTTTTTCAGCTCAGGTATTGAGATTTGAGGTGATCCTCAAGAGATCTCAAGAGCTGCTCATTCAGGTTTCTGCTTCCCCAGAATCCAGAAATATCTTAACTCACTTCTAATGGGCTTGCAGTAGGACCTTGAGGATGGAAGCCTGCCTTCCATCCTGGCAGTGCTTACTCACTTATCACAGGCTCTCCATACGATTTGATTGAATTAAATATCAAATTAAATATGCCGTATTTTTTGTGAACAAAAATATAACATCTGTTTCACTGGTTTTTTAAAAAATTTTTTAAAAGCTTTTATTTATTTATTTATTTATTTATTTATTTATTTATTTATTATATTTATGAGAGATCACAAGTAGGCAGAAAGGCAGGCAGGTGGGGGTGGGGAAGCAAAGAGCCCTATGCGGGGCTCTATCCCAGGACCCCGGGATCATGACCTGAGCTGAAGGCAGAGACTTAACCCACTGAGCCATCCAGGTGCCCCACTGTTTCACTGTTTTTATTCCTGTGTGTGTGTTTTTCCCCCCCTTTCTGAATCTTCCAGTGGAGAAATGGTCTTTGTGAAGACCTTCCAGTTATTTCTGGGAATCAACAGAGGGTTCTTCACATGCACTTAATGATAAATCCCTTCAGTGACTACAGTATATCCGTGAAACTTTTTACCTTCCTTCTGACTCTGGTCCTGTCTCTTTGGGGCCCTTCTGCTGCGTTGCTGGGCCAAGCAGCACTCTGCACTTCTGACGTGACCCAGAAACCCTATGCCGGGAGTTGTGTTCTTGCGATGGGCATGGGTCCTCCAAGTTCCCTGCTATGTCACCACAGTCCCTCCCTACTAAAAGAAAAAGCAGAAGTATTCAGGGTTGGGTGTTGTCTTGTTCGTCCAGGACTGGGTCAATGTTCATGGATTACGAAACCACGTACCTCACGCCCTCATGACTTCAGGAGCTTCCTTTGGGAGGACTAAGTGGGTGGCTGCTGGATAGGAGCGTGGTGTTTCCTAAGAGTTGCATTTTGAGATGAGTAGTGGGGTGACGCCACCTGATGGACTCTAGGTCCTCATTCTGACACTCAGTAGCCTACTGGGCTGTTGTTAATCATGGTTGAAAATTCTCTGCTCTTGTATAAGAATAAATTGGTTAGGAAGGAAGTTGTATGCAAAAGAAAGGAGAAAGAGAATTACACAATTTCCATTTTTGTTTCTTCCTCACCTGGTGGTTTGGTGGCAACATTCGCAGAAACACTGGGACCTACTTCAGTTTTTCTCATTTGTGATGGTGGGAGACGTGCCTTTGGGAAGTGCGGCAGGGACTCCTGGCTGGGTGGGCTGACGTTCTGGTGGTGGTCCCCGGGGAGTTGGAAGGGCCAGCAGCAGCTCTGATAGGCTGGAGCTCATGCCATCTGGTTGTTAACTATTTTAGGTATGGCTGGGCATATTCTGAAAATCATATTCACTATCACAAAATAGTTTTATACATGGAGACTATAAAAGGAGATCCATCTTGTAATTCAAACTACAGGGAGTGACGTTCAGGGAACTGGTTTGGCTGGTGAGATGGAGGAATGCAAAGGACAGAAAGGAAGGGAAGAAACCACCCTGGACCATCCCAGATGTTGGGACAGTGGTAGTAAGAAGTTTGCACTTATCAGAAGGGCACGTGGATGACATAAAGTTGAGAAACACTCAACTACAGAAGACAGAGGTGATTCTGGTTAGGCACCAGGGGTGGGTAACATGTGGAGAAAACCCCTGTTACGATAACGTCTTCTGTGTATGTTGGCTGTGGGGAAAGGATGCTTCGTCAGACATGGAGACTGAAATCCCTGAGACCCCTGGAGATGCAAATGGTGCTCTTGAGTCTGGGGGCTCCTGAGTAGTCTTCCAGGACACCCTTGTTGGGTCTTGTTCTGTGCCTTCAGGCTTCCAGGCTGTGAGAGGGCTTTCTGAAGCAGAAGGCCATGGAGGACAGTGTGTAATGGTCAAGGGCAGGGCCTCAGTGTCAGGCAGACCTAGGTTCGGTCCCATGCTGTCACTGACCAGTCTTGTGAATTCAGGCAAATGACTTCATCTCTCCAGCCCCCAGTGTCCTCCTTGATGTGCCCATATTAGATTGAGCAAGATGGCCACCCCCTCAGAGGAGGGGTGAGAATTACATGACAGGAAGTGGTAGCTGGGACTGGTCATCCATGGGGGCGGGGGAGAGATTCTGGGGGTGGGTTCCACTTCATGAGTGTAAGAGGAGACAGAGATGTCATGAAGGTTTAGGAACTCCTTAAGGTTAGGAACCTGAAACGGGTGATGATCAGAAATAAGCGTGAGGAACCTGAAAGGCTTCTGAATCTTTGAACTGCCCCCAGTCTTCTGTGCCCTTCTAGGTCTAATGAGGAAGAAAATCTTGCTCCTCATTTTCAGGAGTATCAGAGGTAGCTGGAAGGATGTGTCCTAGTCCTCTTCAAACTTAGGAGAAGAAAAAACTCCCAGGAAACAGAGTAGACAGAAAAACAAAACGGCTGGTAACCTGGGGTCTGCAGAAAGGAAGAAAGGTAGCTGACGTCAGCTGAGGCTCCAAATGTAGCCCTAGGGACCTGATCAGCCTGCAGTACTTCCTGACACAGTGTCTTCTGGAAGCCAGTTTACCCAATGACACTCCCTGCATGAGCTCAGCCCAAGTTCAGAACCTACTACAAATAAACATTTGTTGAATGGGCGGGGTAGCTTAGCTAACCGTTGCTGTTAGTTAACTGATCTGTAGAAGACCACGGGTACCAGATGTGTCTTCTCCCATCCTCACGGAGAGCAGTGGAGCTGGGCAGATGAAGGGTTTCTGCCTGCTCCACATCCCTTCTTCCAGCGCCAGAACCTCTCTTTCTCCTTTGGAAAACGACCCCACTCCTATGCTTGGCCCTTGGTTTGGGTTCTATCCTTTAGGACTCCGTTCTCGTGGGACATGACCTCTGGTTAGTTCTCAAATTCCAGTGCCAGGAGTGGGCATCTGAGACAGGCTGGCCCATCAGAACCAAACCAGTATGGTTCAAAGAGAGGCATGTGGTACCATCCAAGTCAATGAGATGCAATTCCCAACACCTAGAGCCATTTGGACATGGGTGTTCTTTCCTTGGCAGGCTTTATGCCTGCAACTTCTGAAATTTTGCCTTCCCTTTAGGAAAGTCTGAGTGAGGATGAGGTGGAGACAAGAATAAAGAATAAAGGAGACAAGGGAGGGAGAAATAGATGCCTGAAGACACTATTTGTATACCTATGTCCGGGTAAGCATAACCCACCCCTGGACTTTTCCATCGTTTAGGCTAACCGATTCCCTTTTTTGCTTAAGTTGGTTTGAGGTGGGCTTTCTTCACCTAAATACAGCAGGAAACACCTTCTGTTTTCTCTTCATCAGGGGAGTAGAAAAGCAAAAGGGTCCTTTTCTTCATGACACAGATCATAGATTTCCTACCGCTTTTTAAGAGTTGATCTTTCCGTGCTCACTTTTGGTTTTCCCAACCCACCTCTTGACTTAAGTTCTTGAAGCTAGTCTGAAATGAATTTCACATCTGTGAAATAAGGGGAAACAGAAGTTGGTGAGAAAGAGAAAACATTTTACAATGAGACGGGATTTGTTGCCAACATCAACTAGTGCAGAGCGACTGCCAAGTCTGGATCCGGGGCTTGAGTGGGCTTGGATCAGCCTCCCAGGAGGGAGGGTTGCCTTTTTCTTAACCGTATTTTGACAAAGAGTAGGAAATGGCTTTAAGAGAGCAAGTGAAAAGATGGAAAAAAAAGTGTGTCTGGGCAATGGGTCTGAGTATTCTGTTACTTTTCAAGTTCTGTGGGTGTGGGCTTGGGTTTAGTAACTTTGAAATATGTATTGCTCCCCGTCTTTGTCTCTGGTAAGAGGAAATGTATCTCTTAATTGAACTTGAGAGGCAAGTAAATATAAACTGCCTTTATTCACATGGCTTGATACATATTTCCTTCGAAGCCATGCGCCAGATGAAATTTGATTCTTTCTTGTTCCTCATTCTCCCTTCTGTCCCAATCCAAAACGGTCTTCACAGTGTGTGACTTAGGGCAAGCCCCCAGCTTGCTTCAATGTTCTCATTTGTAAAATGAGCAATTTGGATGAGACCAGTGGTTCCAGCTTAAACAAACAAACAAACAAAAACAGAAACCGAGTGACAAGGTGCTTGGTTCCGACGTAGCTTGCACACAACGCGGCCTCACAGGAGGCACCTGAGGTAAGTCCCTGAAGCTCTCGGACTCTGAGGGACTGTTTGGAACGACCCCGCCCCACCCACCGCCCTTTCCTGTAGATGTTTGCCAAGGCCTTTCCAGCTCCAAACATGACACTTCTCTTATTCTAAGTGCCACCTCTCATGAAACTCTGTCAGTACCCCGGCCGGTGCAGATCCCGTCTTTCTCTGTGCGCCATTAGCATTTGGGAACACACCACACACACCCTGCCCCGTGTTTGCAAACTGACCTGGATATGAGGATTTGTCTTCCAGGGAAGTTGGTGTATGCTTGTGTTTCTTTTGGGAAGTGGCTCAAGAGTTGCTTGAGAAACCGAATGTAATGGAAAGAACTGCAGGAACTGTGGAGAGAAGTTTTGTTCAGAGACTGGGGAAATATGGATTTTTGCCTCTGTGGCAAGTCTCCTGTGCTGACTGTTCCGGAGCACCTCCCAGGGCAGAGCAGGACCAGCACGCTGGAGGGCCCCGCGTGGTGCTCTGTCTAGAGCTTTTTTTCCCCCCTGTGAGTAGGCCAGCCGGGCTGTGGTGGATGGAAGGTCACGGAAGAGGTCTTTGTGAGCTGGGTGCTGGCCTCACATTTCAGCCTCACTGGGCCAGTTCCTGGAGTGGGAGTTTAAGTTACTATTGAAAGCATCACCAGGAGGAAAAAGCCTGTACCCCACCCGCCTTAGTCATTTCCTCGCCCCCATGAAAGAGACTTCCGCTCTTCTGACGAGAGGGCCTTACCACTCTCGTCCTCACTCTGGGGATCTGGGTGAATTTTATGGGGCTTAAAAACATACTTCATATGGTGCAATTTCATTCAGGTCTGGCCTTGTCCAGTGTGGGGCCTAACCTAGGACAATGTGTTAGGGTGAAAGTGTCCCTGAGGCTCAGGTAGAGACATTAATGTGTGAGCGCCATCTAGTGGTGGTGAGGAACAGTGTGCGTGAGATGAATGACTACGAGAAATCTTTCCAAAGGATGGAGAGCGAGATAAGTAGCATTTAGGGATCTTTGATCTCCAAAAACAATTCTGCTGAGAATATGATTTTAAGCAAAATTACAATAAGCGTACTAGATTATATATGTAATATATGCTAATATATATACATATATAAACATAATTTTTAGTTTTATCTTGATAATTCCAAGAACAGATGAGTGTCATCATAATGAACGCTAGTTATTGTTATAGAGTGCTATAAATGCGACAGATTGTAAAAATATATAAAACACTTTTTATCTCATCTACGTTTCTATTTTTAAAAATCTGTACATCCAGAAATAATATACCCTGTAACCATTAAAGAAAGAGGGTTATAGAAAGTGCTAGTTAAGAGGGGTGCCTGGATGGCTGAGCTGGTGAAGTGTACAGCCCTTGGTCTCAGTTCAGGTCCTGAACTCATGGGTCCTGGGGTCGACAGCCCCCCATGTCGGGCTCTGTGCTCAGTGAGGAGTCTGCTTGGATATTCTCTCCTCTGCCCTTCCCCCACTTGCGGTCTTGCTTGCTCATGCAGGCTTTCTCTCTTTCTCAAGTAAATATTTGAGAAATAAATATTTGATATTTATAAATATTTATAAAATAAATATTTGATATTTTCTCAAATAAATATTTGAGAAATATTAAAAGAAGGAAGATGTAGAACAGTATCACTGGAATGCTGTATTTCACATGGGAAACAAAAAATACATATATATGGAAATACATATATACATACGTGTGTGTGTATATATATATATATATATACACTTGTGAATCTATATATACACACATACATATTTTATGTGTATGTGTATGATTTACGACACAGCAATACATGTTTGTTTTGTTATTCTGGAAGAATATCTAATAAACTAGTCATTCTGGTGGTCTCTGAGGAGAGGAACCAAGGGATTGGGGGAAGGAAGAAAACACATACACACACACACACACACACACACACACACACAGATGTTTAATTTGTTGATGCTATTTCTTTTTATACCCTTTGCATTCAGGCAAGTAATATGCTACATATCCAAATAAAGAAAAAAAATTATATATAAAATCTTTAATAGTACTTATTAATAAATAGTAACCATTACTATGATTATTGATAGTAGCAGTATTAGGAATAGTCATAATATTGACATTTTTCATTTCCTTCTAGCAAAGCTGTGTGCAAAAAATAAATCTGGTTCTCTGAGCTCTCTGGTTATTTGGGTCCTGGAAAAGTGGGAGTTGAAGCTACTTCCCAAACTAATTAATTCAGTTGCCTGGAGCTCAGTGCTAATGAGTCTAAGGAAAGGGTTCTCAGTGACAAGATTCTTAATACCAGCCTATAAATGAACATCATCATTTACAAGAGAAATTTGGAGAAAAAATATAGCTGATTCAGTGGGAACTCACTGCTGAAAAATAATTCAAGCTGCCAGAAGCTCTTTTGAAATATTGAATCTTAGAATCTTTGTGTTGTAAAGGGCCCTAAAGATACTGCAGTCCTTTACTTACTGTTTTCTTGGCCATGGAACTCTTTATCCTAGTGAAATCTTACTTGGTCATCTATATTTAGGTTTATAACCCATAGACTTGGCAAGAAGGGAAGCCATGCGGTTGTCTATAAGCTTGAATTCAATGTACATCTGAGGTATGACTCAAGTTGCATCACGTGGAGTTTTCTAACAAACATACTGACATGTGTATACCTAAATATTATCATTAAAATCATCTTGGGAGGCAGTTCCTTTATTCCAATGGCATATCACTGATCTTTAAATTTTGGGGGCTTCTCTTTTGGAATTGCCTTATTAACAGTTTTCACTGGTAAGGTGAAAGTCACATTACATTATTTTGGGTGACACTCCTTTGGAGCTAAAAACTCCATTAGGCAGCTTAGCCAACTTTCTCAGTCATCAGATTAATCAGAGATTGTCTATTTCTAAAAACTAAATCTCCCCAAATGAGAAGACAATGTTAATATTTCCTCTAAATCCAAGAGATGTTTCACTTTTGTTGGAGTTTAAGATGCAAGGAAAGGATAAAAGGGCAAACAACTGCAATTAATTTTCACTTAGAAAATGTTCCTGAGGGCACCTGGGTGGCTCAATGGGTTAAGCGTCTGCCTTGGGCTCAGGTCATGATCCCGGGGTTCTGGGATTGAGCCCCGTGTCAGGCTCCTTACTCAGCAGGGACCCAGCTTCCCCCTCTCCCTCTGCCTATTACTCTGCCTACTTGTGCTCTCTGTAAATAATAAATAACATCTTTAAAAGAAAAAAAAAGATAATATTCCTCATATGAGGTTTTAAACTAGTGGAGTGGTTAAGTCTGGGATGGGTGGAGGGGATGTCTGTGAGAAAGTCTTTATAAAGGGGACCCCTGCTACTTCAGGATGGTTTTGGTATAAGGTATAGGACTGTAGAGAGATAGACTTGGTTCCTATGGTGACAGAAGATGCGAAAATTAAAAGGCAAATATATCCTTTTCTTATTTTCATAGAATATTCAACTTGTACCAAGCAGTTTTTCAAGGTTAAAGGCAGATCCAAGTTAAATCTAGCATGTGGTCATAGTATTACTCATGGCACTCTTTGAACTGACATTTGTTTGTTTAGTTTAGATGAGATGGGGAAATAAGTTTGGTAAATATAATTTAAATAATCTGAATTATTTTACATAAGCAACGTATATCAATATTGATTTTAGATCTGTGCTCAGCTGTTGAGGGGTTAAGCATGTTGGTCCTGAACTCTCCTGCCCAGGTTCAAATTCTGTCTTGACCTGGGGCAAATTCCTTAACATTTCATGTACCTTCATCTACCGCTCTGTAAAATGGGGCGGGGGGTGTTAGTAAGACCTGCACTGTCTTAAAGGCTGTGGTGAAGAACATGTAGGAAAATGTTCTGCCCGCCGTGGTGCTGGTGAAGGAGAATCACAAACCCCGGTGTCTTTCTCACAGCTGGCTCTGACCAGCTGGAGCTGATAAAGGACCAGGACCTTGTATTGACCTTGAGACCCCAGACTCTTAGTGGTCCTAACTGAAGGCTTTACTAAGCAATGAGCTTGGAGTATGGTTTGTTTCAGCCAACTGTATTTAAACTCCGTGGATTCCTTCTGTCCTCTCCAGAGTACTAGCTTTCATGCCTTAGTCAGCAACAATTACAGGAACACCTCCCTTCCCCCAGGACTTTAAAAACTCTAATTTTTCCCTCTTAGTGAACCTTGACTTACTCAGTGAATTTTTTTTTTTTTTCACTAGCCTGTGTTCCTTTGTCTGGCAAATCAGTAGACTTAGCTTTTTTTTTAATCTATTCATCCATCCATCTATCCGTCTCTTCTCCACTTCTTTATTACTTTATTAATGGTCTTCTTTTTTAATTTTTTTAAAAGATTTTATTTTTAAGTCATCTCTAATCTCTACATCAAATGTGGAGCTTTAATTTACAACCCCAAGTTCAAGAGTCTCAGACTCAGGACACCTGGGGGGCTCACTCGGTTGAGTCCAACCCTAGATTTCAGCTCAGCTCATGATCTCAGAGTCGTGGGACTGAGCCCTGCATCAGGTTCCATGCTCAAGTCCACTTGAGACTCTCAAGTGGACTCCCTCTCCCTCTGCCCCTCCTTGCTCACGTGCGTGTGTGTGTGCACGTGCGCGCATGCACATGCACGTGCTCTTTCTCTCTCAAATAATAAACAAATCTTAAGAAAAAAAAAAGGAGTCACATGTTCACTGAGCCAGCCTTGTGCCCCTTACCTTTGATGGCCTTTGTTTTTGACAGGCACAAATAAATAAGTGTATGTAAAGCACTGATATGTGACAACTGTTAATATCTTATCTACTCACTGTCATCTTGTGTATAATAACAACATGTCACTGAGATATTTTAATTATATCTCTTTGAAAGTTTACATGAATAATAATGCGTAGACTTTAGAGGGTAGAATGTTTCTAACTCGAAGTATGGGGTGCTTGGGTGGCTTAATCTACTGCGCATGCAACTCTTGATTTCGGCTCAGGTCATGATCTCAGGGTCTTGGGATGGAGCCCTGCATCGGGCTCCACACTGCACATGGGTCGTACATAAGTTTCTCTCTTTAGCTTTCCCGCCCTCCTATGGTTACCCCCACAATCCCATGCATGCATGCACATACCGTTGTGTGCTCTCTTTCTAAAAAATAAATTGAAAGTATGATGTCGTATTCAGGAGCAGGAACAGGAGCCTCCTTTAGCATGGAGAGGAATAGATAATAAGATTTTGATCCTGACCTGTGGGAATAAGACTAAAAATTTCAGGCCTAAATTCAGGGTCAGACACTGATATTCAAAAGATTTTTCATTCTGATTCTTTCTAACTTATGAACCTTAGAAAATTTTAACTCTGAACTCTTTAAGGAAACAGGGTTCAGAGGTCATTTGTTGGTATATGAGCATCTGCAAAAAACCTGTTTCAAAATCTCAGCATTGGCATGCACTCACACGTCATAGCCTTGGCCTTTTGCTGTAGACTCTCAGCACAGCACACAAGGACGTGCCTTTGTTACCAAGGAAATGACTTTCTCAGTGCAAAGAAATATTGAGGACACTTCTGAGTAAGCAATACAGAACAAGGCCCTATTGTTTCTTAGACCTGCTATTCTGTGTAACATGAAGCTCTGTGTCCTGTCCCTGTCCACCTGGCCCATTGCTGCTACAGTGGCAACGGCCAAGCCAGGCTTTCCCTGGTGAAGTCCACCCCATAGCTGACAGTCCTCCCTCTCTTCCTACTTGCTTGGGCAATTGTGGCATGTGTTTGAAATGAGCAATGAAGAAATGTCTTCGGCAATTTTGAATCCGTCTCCGAGTGCTACAGAAACTTCAAACACAGATGTGGACGGGGTCACTGAGGCCAGGACTCTAGATGTCATTGCTTTGTGGTTAGATCAGCTGCTTCTGCAGGCCAGGTTTGGGACCACTGGGTGACTATATGGCAAAAATGACAGTAGGGACACTCAGAGCCAACAGTGCACGCCCCCATGAGCTGGGAACCAGCTTTGCCTCACATGTGAGTTCTTCCTCTTTTAATTGTCCTTTTAGTTGAAATTAATTAATAAATTAATTATTTATTTGGAATCAGAACTTCCTGACAGTTGCCCAACTGGCATGGCTGAAGCTCCTTGCCCCAGATCAACCCTGAAGAAACTACAGAAGCAAGAAAGAAACATAGATTTTAAAAATTATGAACAAACTACCCACCTCCATTGTGCTTCTCCATAAAGGGGTTGCAAATGGGAATGGGGCAATGGTTCTAGTGCTTGGGTGCATGCCTCCTTTTCCTTAAACTCTATTCCTGATATGCAGTGTCAGAGGATAGCTGATTCCCCCTTTCAGTATGAGCTCAAAGGACAGAAAGTACCCCAATTTGAACAATACATACTATGCAAGCAAAAATACTAAAATGAATAGAAGGAAGATATAAAATGAGCTTAATATAAATATCCTGAAGAAAACGACAATATATTAGTAATTTGAAACAAGCATAGGAGATCATGAAAAGAACTAAATAGAAATGTTAAGTATTAAAATAGCTGAAATAACACAATATATAAGGTACATAGTAGGATAAATAGAGTTGAAGAATGAATTAGATAAGGTTAAGGGAACTTTCCTAGAAGGGAGCAAGAAAGGGTAAAGAGACAATAGCATAAAAACAAAGCTAAGACATAAGGAAGAAAGAAGTAAAGATGTTAACATCCAGACCACAGGAGTTCCAGAGAAAAGAGAAAACTAAAAACCAAATACAGGAAATATTTGGGGAAATCATGGAGGTGGTACATTTCCCAGAATTAAAGAACTTTAAAGGTGTCAGATGAACTAGACTTGTGGTGTACCACACAGAGAGATAAAGAAAAACCCACACCCAGACAAATTGTAGAGCAATTAAAAGTTTTATAAACAAAAGAAAAGTTTTATAAGCAAAAGAAAAGTCTAAAAGCTGCTAGTAAAAATGCTACCCTCTTGTAAAGGAGCAAGAGTCAGATGGCAGCCGACTTCTCACAGCAGTACTGGAGGTAGTCAAGAAATGGAGCAGCCCTCTTCCAACTTAGACTCTTGTATTCCAGCCACATTCAAATGGGAGGGGATTCTCCAAAAGAAGGAGGAGGTTCAAATCCTGGAGGAAGAGAGTGAATGACAAACGTGCACTTTGATAGCTTTGGCAAGTTTCTTTAGCTTTCTGAGCATTATTTCTCTAGGAAAGACAATGGCCCTTTAAGTCATCCATCCAACCATCCATTCATCCATCCATCCACCCAGCCACCCATTTATCCAGCCAGCCAGCCAGCCAGCAGCAAACATTTATTAAGACCTATTCTAGTTATCTCTTATTTCATAATGAACTACCCCAAAGCTTAGTGACTGAATTAACCATTTTACTGTATCTCATGGTTTTATGAGCTGGGAATTTAGGCAGGGCTTAGTTGAGTGATTATTCTGCTCTATGTGGAGTCAACTGAGGTCCCCTGGGACAGGCAGATGGTGGCTGATCTGACCTGGATAGTTCAAAATGGCGCCTTGTATTTGTCTGATTTTTTGGCAGGTTCAGCTGGAAGGCCGGGCTCAGTTGGGCTCATCTCCCTCTCCAGTAGGGTAGCTGGATTTTGTATGTGAACGCTCATGGCTTGAAGATACCAAGTTCTCTTTAAGACTAGGCTTGGAGCTGGCATAATGCTACTTCTACTCTACTCCATTGCTCCAAGCAGTCATAGGCCAACCCAGATTCTAAAGAAGGAGAAATAGATTGCACCTCTTGGTGGGAGATGTCAAAAAATTTGCAGCTACCTTTAATCCAACAATGGGCCAGGCAAATATAGGCCATACAAAAACAAGTAACACATGGCTCTCTCTTCGAGAAGCTCATAGTCACATAAGGGTCATATGGCAAATGAATAAATGAAAGCAGGAAATGAGATCAATGCCAAGATTCACTGTAAACTGCAAAACACCTCTACGATGAAGATTTGCTCTAAAACTAGAATATAACAAACTCCTCTGATGCTCTCAAATACCAGTTACCATTTTTTGACTGCTTTGCCAGGAATCAGGAACTTAGTGAAGAGCTTTCCTGGCTTAACCTTCCCCAGTCCTCAAACCAGTACTACGACTAATTTCTATATGATTCTCCTTGCTTAATTATACAACATCTTGGGATCTTGTCTTATCTCAGTACCCATTACTCTCCTGACAGTCAATGCCATTTACTGGGTGTTTCTAAAGATGCCCGAACAGGCCTCTGGCTACTTGGAAAGAGACTTTCTTTTTTTTTTTTAAAGATTTTATTTATTTATTTGACAGAGAGAGATTACATGTAGGCAGAGAGGCAGGCAGAGAGAGAGAGGAGGAAGCAGGCTCCCTGCTGAGCAGAGAGCCCGATGTAGGACTCGATCCCAGAACTCTGGGATCATGACCTGAGCTGAAGGCAGCGGCTTAACCCACTGAGCCACCCAGGCGCCCCGGAAAGAGACTTTCAATTCACAGAGACCCATCCAGCTCATCCTTCAAGGCTCTGAGCCCTTTCCCTCACAATTTTTATTTTAATCTGCTGTCTTCTGAGCTGTGAGGCAACAAATTCTCGGGCTCCAGGGCTGACAGAGGTGACGACATATTTAAAGGTGCTTATGTTTTATAAGCAAAATTTATTAAGTTCCTACTGTGTATAAGAACTAGACAACCAAACACTTGGAGCAAATACATTTTCTGTCACAGAGACTGGCCACCCAGACAAGAATGTAAAACCGTACATTTATTTTTCCCAGTTGGCAAAGTGATATACATAGGTAAAAAGAGACAAAGTTAGAATGTAGAAAATTTGAAGAGTAAAAATAACAACAACAAAAAGAAACTAGTCATAATCTCACCATCCAAAAAACAGTACTGTTAGCATTTTAATTATTTCCTTCTGGGTTTTCATTTATTTGTTTTTTAGGTTGCTAACAAAAGTGAAATACTATTCTTTAGAACAGTTTTAGGGTCACAGAAACACTGAACCAATACTACATACTTCCCATGCATACAATTCGTCCTGTTATTAATATCCTGCATGAGGTGTACAGCTGTTATAATTGATGAACCAATATTGAAACACTATTATTAGCTGAACTGCCTTCTTCACATTAAGGTTTGTTTTTGTGTTATACAGTTCTGTGGGTTTTGACAAATGCACAAGTTCATGCGTCCACCATTACTGTATCATAACGATCACCGTCATCATTTATCTTTCGTACTATCAGACGCCACCGTAAGATAGTTCCGCCTGTGCTTTTCTCTATGCTTTTCTGTTAGAGCCTGACACAAGCCTTCCTTTACGTTATGGCTCTTCTCTCTGTGTTAATAAGCTCTTGTAAACATTATAGACTACACCAGCCTCTGCTTCACCATTCCCCTCATGGTAGACATTCATTGCTGCTGGTAGTTTTTCACGTATCATAAGGTATTTTAAAATGCCTTATGATATTTTAAAATCAGCTCATGGAGATAGCTTTCCAGGACTTAGATAACATTTAGGAGGGGAAAAAAAATCAATTTAGAAAGAAATATGTTATATGGCATCTCCCAGCACCTCCTAGACAAAAGACTTGTCAGAAGTCTTGAGGCTTGTGTCGCCTAGACTTCCAGTGTCCTTTTGCCCTGCACTGATGGGCCAATTGGGCCTTCTTAGGAGGGCTAGGAGAGAACAGCTAGGGTTTAGTGCCCTGCTTCCACAGGGAGGCCCTGGGCTCTGGCATTCACTCCCCTCTTCACTTTGTCTCTCTAGTGCTCCCCAGAGCCTTTTTCTTTTTTTTTTAATTTTTTAAAATTTTTTATTTTACTTTATTTATTTTTTAAAATTTATTTTACTATGTTCAGTTAGCCACTCTGTAGTACATCATTAGTTTTTGATGTAGTGTTCAATGATTCAGAGCCTTTATATGTACACCTGGCACTATTTTTGTTTGCTCTTAAGACTGTTTGGCTCAATGGGGGAAGATAGCGCTGCTGTTAGTAGATGTGAACTTGGGCCCCATAGGACGCTTTTGATGAACATGTCACCTGGGTTGGCCGGGCAGGTCAAACCGCCTCACAGAAACCTCCAAGTGTGTAACTACCCAGAATTTTTATCAGAGGGCAAAAGACTGCACAGATAATATCTCTTTACCATTTCTCCAAAAAGCACATGCGAGAATTAGTAAAATATTTGTTTAGCTGTGAAACCGATAACCATACGTTCACTGTTATCTGCAGAACCCTGGGGTCCACCAGCACCTTCTTACACACTGGTTCGCGTGACCTGATGACAGTTCAGCATGAAAGTCATTAATGCCACTTTAGAGTGAGAAGCTTTGGCCTCTGTGAAGTTCTGGGAGATGACGCTGCCGAAGGCTGCCCTTCCTGGCCGTCACACAGCTTCCCTGCTGGTATGTGGCAGAACAGGAAGCTGAAGGCAGGACGATGTTTTCCTCATCCACCCCAGTTGCCTAAGAATGTGGGAGGCCACCTTTCACACCCCGTCATCCCATCCCAAGACATGGGTGCCAGACCCAGCCTGTGGGCCCCCACAAGGCACAGAGAGCCTTGTTTGTTTTGGCCCTGGGAGTCTGGGTCTGTCCTCTGACCTCTGACCTAGAACTATTTGTTCCAGCCATTCTTGGTCTGTCATCCTGGCTCAAAACAAAATGAACGAAAGTTCTTTCTTCAGGCCCTGCTTGGGTAGTCCAGGGGTCATTGAAAATGACTGGTGTGGTCATGTGGCTGATGAGTCATTTTTGGCCTTGAAATAACAAGTAAAATATACTATAGTTCACTGCCTCGTACGGCACTAACATCTGGGAAGCAGTAAACATTGGGAACATAGTCTTTGGGCCAGACACATTTGGGCTTGAGTCCTACCTTTACACCTGATTTGGGTAAACTTAGGCCTCAAACTCTCTGAGCCTCAGTTTCCTCATGTGTAAAGCAGGCTAAGCCTAGTGCTTATCTCCTAGAGTAGTTGTGAGGATTACAGGAGAAAAGAAAAGGTGAAGTACTTATCCTACTGCCAGACATAAGGAAGCCCTCGCCGTACTATTGTTTGTATTATTCAGTCACCAGGAAAATCCAGAAGACTCAGTCTGTTGGGTCAATCCCTGGTGTTTCTAGAACTGTTGGTAGACACTGCTATCTTGCTAAACAGTGGCATTCTTCATGAAACGCCTTTACTTTTGTCTTTCAGGCCTCCTGCTTCAACAAATATCCACGGCTTTAGGTCAGGAACTTCTGAGGGAAAGTCACCTCATAATTGTGACATATGTGAGTATATCTCTGACAAAGACCCACACGCACGGGTTTTCTGACACACAGCCTGTTGGAAGTGGCTGAGTTTTGACTTCAGATTTTTTCACACAGCTGGCTGGAGTTTACTTCCCCTTGGGGTGTGCCCTGGATCTCCTCCACAGTGATGGCCAGTACCACCTGGCTGAGGGACTGTGAGTCTTTGCCTCCATGCGGGTGAAGTCGCTTGAGGGGGGGGGGGGGAAACTCATTCGTTTGCTGTCAACAGGTGAGGTTATAAGTAATTCTGCTAGAGCAGAGCCGGGGTGAGAGGGTTTTATCCCCTGTACAGAGTAGTAGGAGATTCAGTGAGGTAATTTATGTGAGAGTAGCTGCCCACTATAGAGCTCCTCACAGATCCAGCACGGAGGATGACGATGATACACCTTCCCAACCTTTAAGAGATCACCTCTGGACCCACCCAAATGCACAACCACATCAAACCTTGACACACAGGCGTGTGCACACACACCACGCCCCATAATATAGTGCAGAAAGGATGGCGTGAGCCTCTGAGGGTGGGTTGGGATCAAGAGTGCGTCTTTCTGCTAGTGTTTTTGTTCTCCTTCCAGTCAGGTTCGGTCCTTGCCTCAAAGCAAACAGGGCACCCCTAGGGCCTCCGGGGAGTCCGAGGTCAGCTCGGCTGCGGCTCTTCCGGGCGGCGTCCAGCAGATGGCGCTGCACCCCGCGCGATCCCGGCCGGCCGGCCCCCGCTCCCGGGGAGGCAACCCAGTTACTGGGAAGTCGGGAAGTGGGTTTTCGTGCGCCCTGAGCTGCAGCCGTGGCGAACGCAAGTGATGACACACAGGCTTGACGAGGGCCTTTGTCAGAGGCACGGGGGATCTGGCGTCACCGCGTAGTGGAAAACAAAGTGCTTCTGCTTGCCTGGCCAGAGTTTGCTTTGCTCACCATTGGTTCTGGGGCATTTACAGGCAGAATGAGTTCATGGAATTTCAGGACCTCACCATGACTCAGGTTCACTTTCTGTAAACCAGACGGCATTGACCCTTTCCCCTCGCTTTGGACGCTTACTATTTGTGCTCGTGGAATATATTTGAGTATTTCATAAGCACAGCTATTTTTTCAAGGGCACTTTCTTTTTTTAAAACCAACTTGGGACAGATTTGTATTTTGAGATTTTTGTCACTCTTAGCTCCAAAAATAGGTCTGCCTTGTCTATTATTTGTGTGTTCAGAAGTATGCTGTTTAGAAATTCAAGTGAAAACTGTAAAAACATTATTCTGGCAGGAGGCCCAGGATGGGATTGTTCTTGGAGACCGTGAGTTGGTCAGAGCGGGAGCTGAAAATGTGGGTGAGGGGAAATGAACTGAGGGGAACCCGCCCAGAGTTTTGGTTTTGGGGGATTTTTATTTTGTTTCTTTTTTGTTGTTGTTTGTTTTTGTTTTTTTCTGGACCTAGAAAAAAAATGTAGATGACTAGAGTTGATCTGTTCTGAGGATTATGGCAGAATTTTGGTGTTGGGGAAGAGACACAAGATGGTGTTAGAATTAGAGAGAAAACAGACCTGGAAAGTTCTGAAGGGTTTGAGCCAGTGACCAGGGAGCCTGAATGATAGCTTGGATTTACAACAGCAGAAGCACCTGAAGAGAATTAACTTGACTGGACTTGGGAGGGAGGAGACACGGGGGGGGGGGGGG